>NC_134537.1:69555518-69565518 GCF_050624435.1 Tenrec ecaudatus | reverse complement strand
TCGCTCTCGCTCACGCTCTCGCTCACGCTCTCGCTCTCGCTCACGCTCTCGCTCTCGCTCACGCTCTCGCTCTCGCTCACGCTCTCGCTCTCGCTCACGCTCTCGCTCTCGCTCACGCTCTCGCTCTCGCTCACGCTCTCGCTCTCGCTCACGCTCTCGCTCTCGCTCACGCTCTCGCTCTCGCTCACGCTCTCGCTCTCGCTCACGCTCTCGCTCACGCTCTCGCTCTCGCTCACGCTCTCGCTCTCGCTCACGCTCTCGCTCTCGCTCACGCTCTCGCTCTCGCTCACGCTCTCGCTCTCGCTCACGCTCTCGCTCTCGCTCACGCTCTCGCTCTCGCTCACGCTCTCGCTCTCGCTCACGCTCTCGCTCTCGCTCACGCTCTCGCTCTCGCTCACGCTCTCGCTCTCGCTCACGCTCTCGCTCTCGCTCACGCTCTCGCTCTCGCTCACGCTCTTGCTGATTTAGGAGGCTCAGCACAAGGCTCTTGATTCATGTTTCACTCATGGTGGCTCTTTTTCCCCAAGAGTAATAAAACCCCATTTCTGATTCACAGCTAACGAAATGTCCACACTAAACAGTCCCACATTAGGGTTTATTTGCATGGCCCGATCACACGGGGTATCGTGTTCATTCGTTACATTGTTAGCAAATTATCCAGTCTCCTGGATAGATCACAACCACCTCACATTTGCATTCGCGGGTCTCTATGAATCAGCCTCAACTCAATGGCAATGAATTTTTTAGTTCGGTTAACCCAGTTAGTTGGCGAGAGTTACAGAGATTAAGGCTGGAAGATATCAAGTCATTCACTGCATTGCATTTGGCTGCTTTCAAAAACTAGCCCATGACAACTCCATGGGTCATAGCAGAATATTATTCAATATAGGGCTTAGGTCAAAGGGCACTGGAAATATACTATAACTATCACCGTGGGCTGAAGTACACCAATTATCATGAAATTGGTGCAGGATCAGGCAGAATTTCAGCATTTGTTCTGTTTTGCATGGGATCAGCATGTGTAAGGGCTGACCCAATGACAACTAACTGCAGCATATTGAAGCACTGCGTTAACTGAAATGCATAATCCCTAAAATTAAAGCATTATTGTTCTCACTAAAAGTAAGCACTTCCTTTATTCCCACCCCACCACACCCCGCTTTCTTAGTAGAAGGAGTGAGTGTTCCCTTCTTGCTTATGACATAAAGTAGAAAATTTCCATCCTGGACTTAGATTCAGCATCAGTAAAATCCATCTTATCTGTGCAAATTTCTCTCACCATTCTACTTTTCCAAGATTTCGATTGGGATTTTGATTAATAATGTATCTATTTAATCCTATATACAAGGTGAATAAAATGTGCATGGCTTTAAACCTCTTGAGTTTGCATTGCAGAAAAAAGTAAATCAACTTACATGGACAATTAATGATATGTTACCTTCTTTTGCCATTTGATCATTTCTTGTTTATATGTTTTTCACCAAAACATTGCCAATTTTTCATAGAAATGATCACATCTAGTATTTTTATACGTTGCTCCTTGGCTGCCGGCAGGTGCTCATTCATTCAATAAGTATTGAATAGCTAATAACACGTTAGACCTTGGGGATGAAATCCTGAACAAGACAAAAATGATTTTATTTCTTCTAGTGAAGCTAACCGTATAGTAATAAATTCCAATGACTAAACATTCAATAATAAACCTGGGAACTGAGTATTAAAGTAGGAGAAGTGCAAGTTCTCTGGGAGGAAATAGACCAGGCTAAAAGACAACACACAGCCATCACGTCAATGTCTACTGATAGCAGCCCTATAGCTAGGGCAGGGAGACGTGCCCCGCACGTTTCTGAGACTATAACTTTTTATGGGAGCAGACAGTCTTGCTTTTTTTCCTGGAGTAAGTAGAAAACCCCGTTATCAAGTCGATGCCAACTCCCAACGATGGTATAGGACAGGTAGCACTGCTCTTGCGGGTTTCTAAGACTGTAACTCTTGACGGAGCAGCTGGGGTTACAGTTAGCATCCTGAGGCTGGTGGAAATGTCTCCTTCAACGAGACTGAGACCAAAAGGCTTACAGTCATCCTTGTCACTCTTCCTCCGGGACATGCCATGATCTGTTTGCCAGAAAACCTTGGGGATTCTAACTCTGCAAAAGAGCCAGATTCATCGCTTCTTTTGTCTCTGCCTTCTACCACTTCTACATCATTAATCTCTGATTTCTGCAATAGCCTCCTGCCTGCTCTCCTGCCTCTGCCTTTACAGAAGCATCCACTACATTCAATTCCAAATACACATACCTATTACTCGCTATTATTTACATAATATAAATTTCATTTCTGTCCATATCAATGGAATAAAAGCCATAATCTTTCTACTGGTCTAAGAGATTTCTTTAATTTCTCCTCCACCCCTCTGAAATATTTCTCCCATCACACTAGATCCTGTGATGGGAGGCTCTTCCTGCAGACCTGCCCAGTGCTTCCTTGGGACCCAAGAATGCGGTTCAATCTTTGAAATGGTTTTCTTCTAAGTATCCACTTGACTAGGTCCATTACTTCTTATAGTTCTTTTTCAAATGCCACTTTGTCACTGCTGTGTTTCCTGACAATTGCATAATTACATTTACTTTCTGACCCATCCCAATTCTCCCTGTCTCTCCTGCTTAGCTAATTTTGTCCATAGTACTGAACATCAACTGTCATAGTGTGCAGTTCGTCACGCTCTCGCTCTCGCTCACGCTCTCGCTCTCGCTCACGCTCTCGCTCTCGCTCACGCTCTCGCTCTCGCTCACGCTCTCGCTCTCGCTCTCGCTCTCGCTCTCGCTCACGCTCTCGCTCTCGCTCACGCTCTCGCTCTCGCTCACGCTCTCGCTCTCGCTCTCGCTCTCGCTCTCGCTCTCGCTCACGCTCTCGCTCACGCTCTCGCTCTCGCTCACGCTCTCGCTCTCGCTCTCGCTCTCGCTCTCGCTCTCGCTCACGCTCTCGCTCTCGCTCACGCTCTCGCTCACGCTCTCGCTCTCGCTCACGCTCTCGCTCTCGCTCTCGCTCTCGCTCTCGCTCTCGCTCTCGCTCTCGCTCACGCTCTCGCTCTCGCTCACGCTCTCGCTCTCGCTCACTCTCTCGCTCTCGCTCACGCTCACGCTCTCGCTCACGCTCTCGCTCTCGCTCACGCTCTCGCTCTCGCTCTCGCTCTCGCTCTCGCTCTCGCACTCGCTCTCGCTCTCGCTCTCGCTCTCGCTCTCGCTCTCGCTCACGCTCTCGCTCTCGCTCACGCTCTCGCTCTCGCTCTCGCTCTCGCTCTCGCTCTCGCTCTCGCTCTCGCTCACGCTCTCGCTCTCGCTCTCGCTCTCGCTCTCGCTCACGCTCTCGCTCTCGCTCACGCTCTCGCTCTCGCTCACGCTCTCGCTCTCGCTCACGCTCTCGCTCTCGCTCTCGCTCTCGCTCTCGCGCACGCTCTCGCTCTCGCTCTCGCTCTCGCTCTCGCTCACGCTCTCGCTCTCGCTCACGCTCTCGCTCTCGCTCACGCTCTCGCTCTCGCTCACGCTCTCGCTCTCGCTCACGCTCTCGCTCTCGCTCTCGCTCTCGCTCTCGCTCTCGCTCACGCTCTCGCTCTCGCTCTCGCTCTCGCTCACGCTCTCGCTCTCGCTCACGCTCTCGCTCTCGCTCACGCTCTCGCTCACGCTCACGCTCTCGCTCTCGCTCACGCTCTCGCTCTCGCTCTCGCTCTCGCTCTCGCTCTCGCTCTCGCTCTCGCTCTCGCTCTCGCTCACGCTCTCGCTCTCGCTCTCGCTCTCGCTCTCGCTCTCGCTCTCGCTCTCGCTCTCGCTCTCGCTCTCGCTCACGCTCTCGCTCTCGCTCACGCTCTCGCTCTCGCTCACGCTCTCGCTCTCGCTCTCGCTCTAGCTCTCGCTCTCGCTCTCGCTCACGCTCTCGCTCTCGCTCACGCTCTCGCTCTCGCTCACGCTCTCGCTCTCGCTCACGCTCTCGCTCTCGCTCACGCTCTCGCTCTCGCTCACGCTCTCGCTCTCGCTCACGCTCTCGCTCTCGCTCACGCTCTCGCTCTCGCTCACGCTCTCGCTGATTTAGGAGGCTCAGCACAAGGCTCTTGATTCATGTTTCACTCATGGTGGCTCTTTTTCCCCAAGAGTAATAAAACCCCATTTCTGATTCACAGCTAACGAAATGTCCACACTAAACAGTCCCACATTAGGGTTTATTTGCATGGCCCGATCACACGGGGTATCGTGTTCATTCGTTACATTGTTAGCAAATTATCCAGTCTCCTGGATAGATCACAACCACCTCACATTTGCATTCGCGGGTCTCTATGAATCAGCCTCAACTCAATGGCAATGAATTTTTTAGTTCGGTTAACCCAGTTAGTTGGCGAGAGTTACAGAGATTAAGGCTGGAAGATATCAAGTCATTCACTGCATTGCATTTGGCTGCTTTCAAAAACTAGCCCATGACAACTCCATGGGTCATAGCAGAATATTATTCAATATAGGGCTTAGGTCAAAGGGCACTGGAAATATACTATAACTATCACCGTGGGCTGAAGTACACCAATTATCATGAAATTGGTGCAGGATCAGGCAGAATTTCAGCATTTGTTCTGTTTTGCATGGGATCAGCATGTGTAAGGGCTGACCCAATGACAACTAACTGCAGCATATTGAAGCACTGCGTTAACTGAAATGCATAATCCCTAAAATTAAAGCATTATTGTTCTCACTAAAAGTAAGCACTTCCTTTATTCCCACCCCACCACACCCCGCTTTCTTAGTAGAAGGAGTGAGTGTTCCCTTCTTGCTTATGACATAAAGTAGAAAATTTCCATCCTGGACTTAGATTCAGCATCAGTAAAATCCATCTTATCTGTGCAAATTTCTCTCACCATTCTACTTTTCCAAGATTTCGATTGGGATTTTGATTAATAATGTATCTATTTAATCCTATATACAAGGTGAATAAAATGTGCATGGCTTTAAACCTCTTGAGTTTGCATTGCAGAAAAAAGTAAATCAACTTACATGGACAATTAATGATATGTTACCTTCTTTTGCCATTTGATCATTTCTTGTTTATATGTTTTTCACCAAAACATTGCCAATTTTTCATAGAAATGATCACATCTAGTATTTTTATACGTTGCTCCTTGGCTGCCGGCAGGTGCTCATTCATTCAATAAGTATTGAATAGCTAATAACACGTTAGACCTTGGGGATGAAATCCTGAACAAGACAAAAATGATTTTATTTCTTCTAGTGAAGCTAACCGTATAGTAATAAATTCCAATGACTAAACATTCAATAATAAACCTGGGAACTGAGTATTAAAGTAGGAGAAGTGCAAGTTCTCTGGGAGGAAATAGACCAGGCTAAAAGACAACACACAGCCATCACGTCAATGTCTACTGATAGCAGCCCTATAGCTAGGGCAGGGAGACGTGCCCCGCACGTTTCTGAGACTATAACTTTTTATGGGAGCAGACAGTCTTGCTTTTTTTCCTGGAGTAAGTAGAAAACCCCGTTATCAAGTCGATGCCAACTCCCAACGATGGTATAGGACAGGTAGCACTGCTCTTGCGGGTTTCTAAGACTGTAACTCTTGACGGAGCAGCTGGGGTTACAGTTAGCATCCTGAGGCTGGTGGAAATGTCTCCTTCAACGAGACTGAGACCAAAAGGCTTACAGTCATCCTTGTCACTCTTCCTCCGGGACATGCCATGATCTGTTTGCCAGAAAACCTTGGGGATTCTAACTCTGCAAAAGAGCCAGATTCATCGCTTCTTTTGTCTCTGCCTTCTACCACTTCTACATCATTAATCTCTGATTTCTGCAATAGCCTCCTGCCTGCTCTCCTGCCTCTGCCTTTACAGAAGCATCCACTACATTCAATTCCAAATACACATACCTATTACTCGCTATTATTTACATAATATAAATTTCATTTCTGTCCATATCAATGGAATAAAAGCCATAATCTTTCTACTGGTCTAAGAGATTTCTTTAATTTCTCCTCCACCCCTCTGAAATATTTCTCCCATCACACTAGATCCTGTGATGGGAGGCTCTTCCTGCAGACCTGCCCAGTGCTTCCTTGGGACCCAAGAATGCGGTTCAATCTTTGAAATGGTTTTCTTCTAAGTATCCACTTGACTAGGTCCATTACTTCTTATAGTTCTTTTTCAAATGCCACTTTGTCACTGCTGTGTTTCCTGACAATTGCATAATTACATTTACTTTCTGACCCATCCCAATTCTCCCTGTCTCTCCTGCTTAGCTAATTTTGTCCATAGTACTGAACATCAACTGTCATAGTGTGCAGTTCGTCACGCTCTCGCTCTCGCTCACGCTCTCGCTCTCGCTCACGCTCACGCTCTCGCTCACGCTCACGCTCTCGCTCTCGCTCTCGCTCTCGCTCACGCTCTCGCTCTCGCTCTCGCTCTCGCTCTCGCTCACGCTCTCGCTCTCGCTCACGCTCTCGCTCTCGCTCTCGCTCTCGCTCTCGCTCACGCTCTCGCTCTCGCTCTCGCTCTCGCTCTCGCTCACGCTCTCGCTCTCGCTCTCGCTCTCGCTCTCGCTCTCGCTCTCGCTCTCGCTCACGCTCTCGCTCTCGCTCACGCTCTCGCTCTCGCTCACGCTCTCGCTCTCGCTCTCGCTCTCGCTCTCGCTCACGCTCTCGCTCTCGCTCACGCTCTCGCTCTCGCTCACGCTCTCGCTCTCGCTCACGCTCTCGCTCTCGCTCACGCTCTCGCTCTCGCTCTCGCTCTCGCTCTCGCTCTCGCTCACGCTCTCGCTCACGCTCTCGCTCTCGCTCACGCTCTCGCTCTCGCTCTCGCTCTCGCTCTCGCTCTCGCTCACGCTCTCGCTCTCGCTCACGCTCTCGCTCACGCTCTCGCTCTCGCTCACGCTCTCGCTCTCGCTCTCGCTCTCGCTCTCGCTCTCGCTCTCGCTCTCGCTCACGCTCTCGCTCTCGCTCACGCTCTCGCTCTCGCTCACTCTCTCGCTCTCGCTCACGCTCACGCTCTCGCTCACGCTCTCGCTCTCGCTCACGCTCTCGCTCTCGCTCTCGCTCTCGCTCTCGCTCTCGCACTCGCTCTCGCTCTCGCTCTCGCTCTCGCTCTAGCTCTCGCTCACGCTCTCGCTCACGCTCTCGCTCTCGCTCTCGCTCTCGCTCTCGCTCTCGCTCTCGCTCTCGCTCTCGCTCTCGCTCACGCTCTCGCTCTCGCTCTCGCTCTCGCTCTCGCTCTCGCTCACGCTCTCGCTCTCGCTCACGCTCTCGCTCTCGCTCACGCTCTCGCTCTCGCTCACGCTCTCGCTCTCGCTCTCGCTCTCGCTCTCGCTCTCGCTCACGCTCTCGCTCTCGCTCTCGCTCTCGCTCTCGCTCACGCTCTCGCTCTCGCTCACGCTCTCGCTCTCGCTCACGCTCTCGCTCTCGCTCACGCTCTCGCTCTCGCTCACGCTCTCGCTCTCGCTCTCGCTCTCGCTCACGCTCTCGCTCTCGCTCACGCTCTCGCTCTCGCTCACGCCCTCGCTCACGCTCACGCTCTCGCTCTCGCTCACGCTCTCGCTCTCGCTCTCGCTCTCGCTCTCGCTCTCGCTCTCGCTCTCGCTCTCGCTCTCGCTCACGCTCTCGCTCTCGCTCTCGCTCTCGCTCTCGCTCTCGCTCTCGCTCTCGCTCTCGCTCTCGCTCACGCTCTCGCTCTCCCTCACGCTCTCGCTCTCGCTCACGCTCTCGCTCTCGCTCTCGCTCTCGCTCTCGCTCTCGCTCTCGCTCTCGCTCACGCTCTCGCTCTCGCTCACGCTCTCGCTCTCGCTCACGCTCTCGCTCTCGCTCACGCTCTCGCTCTCGCTCACGCTCTCGCTCTCGCTCACGCTCTCGCTCTCGCTCACGCTCTCGCTCTCGCTCACGCTCTCGCTCTCGCTCACGCTCTCGCTGATTTAGGAGGCTCAGCACAAGGCTCTTGATTCATGTTTCACTCATGGTGGCTCTTTTTCCCCAAGAGTAATAAAACCCCATTTCTGATTCACAGCTAACGAAATGTCCACACTAAACAGTCCCACATTAGGGTTTATTTGCATGGCCCGATCACACGGGGTATCGTGTTCATTCGTTACATTGTTAGCAAATTATCCAGTCTCCTGGATAGATCACAACCACCTCACATTTGCATTCGCGGGTCTCTATGAATCAGCCTCAACTCAATCGCAATGAATTTTTTAGTTCGGTTAACCCAGTTAGTTGGCGAGAGTTACAGAGATTAAGGCTGGAAGATATCAAGTCATTCACTGCATTGCATTTGGCTGCTTTCAAAAACTAGCCCATGACAACTCCATGGGTCATAGCAGAATATTATTCAATATAGGGCTTAGGTCAAAGGGCACTGGAAATATACTATAACTATCACCGTGGGCTGAAGTACACCAATTATCATGAAATTGGTGCAGGATCAGGCAGAATTTCAGCATTTGTTCTGTTTTGCATGGGATCAGCATGTGTAAGGGCTGACCCAATGACAACTAACTGCAGCATATTGAAGCACTGCGTTAACTGAAATGCATAATCCCTAAAATTAAAGCATTATTGTTCTCACTAAAAGTAAGCACTTCCTTTATTCCCACCCCACCACACCCCGCTTTCTTAGTAGAAGGAGTGAGTGTTCCCTTCTTGCTTATGACATAAAGTAGAAAATTTCCATCCTGGACTTAGATTCAGCATCAGTAAAATCCATCTTATCTGTGCAAATTTCTCTCACCATTCTACTTTTCCAAGATTTCGATTGGGATTTTGATTAATAATGTATCTATTTAATCCTATATACAAGGTGAATAAAATGTGCATGGCTTTAAACCTCTTGAGTTTGCATTGCAGAAAAAAGTAAATCAACTTACATGGACAATTAATGATATGTTACCTTCTTTTGCCATTTGATCATTTCTTGTTTATATGTTTTTCACCAAAACATTGCCAATTTTTCATAGAAATGATCACATCTAGTATTTTTATACGTTGCTCCTTGGCTGCCGGCAGGTGCTCATTCATTCAATAAGTATTGAATAGCTAATAACACGTTAGACCTTGGGGATGAAATCCTGAACAAGACAAAAATGATTTTATTTCTTCTAGTGAAGCTAACCGTATAGTAATAAATTCCAATGACTAAACATTCAATAATAAACCTGGGAACTGAGTATTAAAGTAGGAGAAGTGCAAGTTCTCTGGGAGGAAATAGACCAGGCTAAAAGACAACACACAGCCATCACGTCAATGTCTACTGATAGCAGCCCTATAGCTAGGGCAGGGAGACGTGCCCCGCACGTTTCTGAGACTATAACTTTTTATGGGAGCAGACAGTCTTGCTTTTTTTCCTGGAGTAAGTAGAAAACCCCGTTATCAAGTCGATGCCAACTCCCAACGATGGTATAGGACAGGTAGCACTGCTCTTGCGGGTTTCTAAGACTGTAACTCTTGACGGAGCAGCTGGGGTTACAGTTAGCATCCTGAGGCTGGTGGAAATGTCTCCTTCAACGAGACTGAGACCAAAAGGCTTACAGTCATCCTTGTCACTCTTCCTCCGGGACATGCCATGATCTGTTTGCCAGAAAACCTTGGGGATTCTAACTCTGCAAAAGAGCCAGATTCATCGCTTCTTTTGTCTCTGCCTTCTACCACTTCTACATCATTAATCTCTGATTTCTGCAATAGCCTCCTGCCTGCTCTCCTGCCTCTGCCTTTACAGAAGCATCCACTACATTCAATTCCAAATACACATACCTATTACTCGCTATTATTTACATAATATAAATTTCATTTCTGTCCATATCAATGGAATAAAAGCCATAATCTTTCTACTGGTCTAAGAGATTTCTTTAATTTCTCCTCCACCCCTCTGAAATATTTCTCCCATCACACTAGATCCTGTGATGGGAGGCTCTTCCTGCAGACCTGCCCAGTGCTTCCTTGGGACCCAAGAATGCGGTTCAATCTTTGAAAT
>NC_134537.1:69550518-69553018 GCF_050624435.1 Tenrec ecaudatus | reverse complement strand
GCTCACGCTCTCGCTCTCGCTCACGCTCTCGCTCTCGCTCACGCTCTCGCTCTCGCTCACGCTCTCGCTCACGCTCTCGCTCTCGCTCACGCTCTCGCTCTCGCTCACGCTCTCGCTCTCGCTCACGCTCTCGCTCTCGCTCACGCTCTCGCTCTCGCTCACGCTCTCGCTCTCGCTCACGCTCTCGCTCTCGCTCACGCTCTCGCTCTCGCTCACGCTCACGCTCTCGCTCACGCTCTCGCTCTCGCTCACGCTCTCGCTCTCGCTCACGCTCTCGCTCTCGCTCACGCTCTCGCTCTCGCTCACGCTCTCGCTCTCGCTCACGCTCTCGCTCTCGCTCACGCTCTCGCTGATTTAGGAGGCTCAGCACAAGGCTCTTGATTCATGTTTCACTCATGGTGGCTCTTTTTCCCCAAGAGTAATAAAACCCCATTTCTGATTCACAGCTAACGAAATGTCCACACTAAACAGTCCCACATTAGGGTTTATTTGCATGGCCCGATCACACGGGGTATCGTGTTCATTCGTTACATTGTTAGCAAATTATCCAGTCTCCTGGATAGATCACAACCACCTCACATTTGCATTCGCGGGTCTCTATGAATCAGCCTCAACTCAATGGCAATGAATTTTTTAGTTCGGTTAACCCAGTTAGTTGGCGAGAGTTACAGAGATTAAGGCTGGAAGATATCAAGTCATTCACTGCATTGCATTTGGCTGCTTTCAAAAACTAGCCCATGACAACTCCATGGGTCATAGCAGAATATTATTCAATATAGGGCTTAGGTCAAAGGGCACTGGAAATATACTATAACTATCACCGTGGGCTGAAGTACACCAATTATCATGAAATTGGTGCAGGATCAGGCAGAATTTCAGCATTTGTTCTGTTTTGCATGGGATCAGCATGTGTAAGGGCTGACCCAATGACAACTAACTGCAGCATATTGAAGCACTGCGTTAACTGAAATGCATAATCCCTAAAATTAAAGCATTATTGTTCTCACTAAAAGTAAGCACTTCCTTTATTCCCACCCCACCACACCCCGCTTTCTTAGTAGAAGGAGTGAGTGTTCCCTTCTTGCTTATGACATAAAGTAGAAAATTTCCATCCTGGACTTAGATTCAGCATCAGTAAAATCCATCTTATCTGTGCAAATTTCTCTCACCATTCTACTTTTCCAAGATTTCGATTGGGATTTTGATTAATAATGTATCTATTTAATCCTATATACAAGGTGAATAAAATGTGCATGGCTTTAAACCTCTTGAGTTTGCATTGCAGAAAAAAGTAAATCAACTTACATGGACAATTAATGATATGTTACCTTCTTTTGCCATTTGATCATTTCTTGTTTATATGTTTTTCACCAAAACATTGCCAATTTTTCATAGAAATGATCACATCTAGTATTTTTATACGTTGCTCCTTGGCTGCCGGCAGGTGCTCATTCATTCAATAAGTATTGAATAGCTAATAACACGTTAGACCTTGGGGATGAAATCCTGAACAAGACAAAAATGATTTTATTTCTTCTAGTGAAGCTAACCGTATAGTAATAAATTCCAATGACTAAACATTCAATAATAAACCTGGGAACTGAGTATTAAAGTAGGAGAAGTGCAAGTTCTCTGGGAGGAAATAGACCAGGCTAAAAGACAACACACAGCCATCACGTCAATGTCTACTGATAGCAGCCCTATAGCTAGGGCAGGGAGACGTGCCCCGCACGTTTCTGAGACTATAACTTTTTATGGGAGCAGACAGTCTTGCTTTTTTTCCTGGAGTAAGTAGAAAACCCCGTTATCAAGTCGATGCCAACTCCCAACGATGGTATAGGACAGGTAGCACTGCTCTTGCGGGTTTCTAAGACTGTAACTCTTGACGGAGCAGCTGGGGTTACAGTTAGCATCCTGAGGCTGGTGGAAATGTCTCCTTCAACGAGACTGAGACCAAAAGGCTTACAGTCATCCTTGTCACTCTTCCTCCGGGACATGCCATGATCTGTTTGCCAGAAAACCTTGGGGATTCTAACTCTGCAAAAGAGCCAGATTCATCGCTTCTTTTGTCTCTGCCTTCTACCACTTCTACATCATTAATCTCTGATTTCTGCAATAGCCTCCTGCCTGCTCTCCTGCCTCTGCCTTTACAGAAGCATCCACTACATTCAATTCCAAATACACATACCTATTACTCGCTATTATTTACATAATATAAATTTCATTTCTGTCCATATCAATGGAATAAAAGCCATAATCTTTCTACTGGTCTAAGAGATTTCTTTAATTTCTCCTCCACCCCTCTGAAATATTTCTCCCATCACACTAGATCCTGTGATGGGAGGCTCTTCCTGCAGACCTGCCCAGTGCTTCCTTGGGACCCAAGAATGCGGTTCAATCTTTGAAATGGTTTTCTTCTAAGTATCCACTTGACTAGGTCCATTACTTCTTATAGTTCTTTTTCAAATGCCACTTTGTCACTGCTGTGTTTCCTGACAAT
>NC_134537.1:69545518-69548018 GCF_050624435.1 Tenrec ecaudatus | reverse complement strand
TCACGCTCACGCTCTCGCTCACGCTCTCGCTCTCGCTCACGCTCTCGCTCTCGCTCACGCTGTCGCTCTCGCTCACGCTCTCGCTCTCGCTCACGCTCTCGCTCTCGCTCACGCTCTCGCTCTCGCTCACGCTCTCGCTGATTTAGGAGGCTCAGCACAAGGCTCTTGATTCATGTTTCACTCATGGTGGCTCTTTTTCCCCAAGAGTAATAAAACCCCATTTCTGATTCACAGCTAACGAAATGTCCACACTAAACAGTCCCACATTAGGGTTTATTTGCATGGCCCGATCACACGGGGTATCGTGTTCATTCGTTACATTGTTAGCAAATTATCCAGTCTCCTGGATAGATCACAACCACCTCACATTTGCATTCGCGGGTCTCTATGAATCAGCCTCAACTCAATGGCAATGAATTTTTTAGTTCGGTTAACCCAGTTAGTTGGCGAGAGTTACAGAGATTAAGGCTGGAAGATATCAAGTCATTCACTGCATTGCATTTGGCTGCTTTCAAAAACTAGCCCATGACAACTCCATGGGTCATAGCAGAATATTATTCAATATAGGGCTTAGGTCAAAGGGCACTGGAAATATACTATAACTATCACCGTGGGCTGAAGTACACCAATTATCATGAAATTGGTGCAGGATCAGGCAGAATTTCAGCATTTGTTCTGTTTTGCATGGGATCAGCATGTGTAAGGGCTGACCCAATGACAACTAACTGCAGCATATTGAAGCACTGCGTTAACTGAAATGCATAATCCCTAAAATTAAAGCATTATTGTTCTCACTAAAAGTAAGCACTTCCTTTATTCCCACCCCACCACACCCCGCTTTCTTAGTAGAAGGAGTGAGTGTTCCCTTCTTGCTTATGACATAAAGTAGAAAATTTCCATCCTGGACTTAGATTCAGCATCAGTAAAATCCATCTTATCTGTGCAAATTTCTCTCACCATTCTACTTTTCCAAGATTTCGATTGGGATTTTGATTAATAATGTATCTATTTAATCCTATATACAAGGTGAATAAAATGTGCATGGCTTTAAACCTCTTGAGTTTGCATTGCAGAAAAAAGTAAATCAACTTACATGGACAATTAATGATATGTTACCTTCTTTTGCCATTTGATCATTTCTTGTTTATATGTTTTTCACCAAAACATTGCCAATTTTTCATAGAAATGATCACATCTAGTATTTTTATACGTTGCTCCTTGGCTGCCGGCAGGTGCTCATTCATTCAATAAGTATTGAATAGCTAATAACACGTTAGACCTTGGGGATGAAATCCTGAACAAGACAAAAATGATTTTATTTCTTCTAGTGAAGCTAACCGTATAGTAATAAATTCCAATGACTAAACATTCAATAATAAACCTGGGAACTGAGTATTAAAGTAGGAGAAGTGCAAGTTCTCTGGGAGGAAATAGACCAGGCTAAAAGACAACACACAGCCATCACGTCAATGTCTACTGATAGCAGCCCTATAGCTAGGGCAGGGAGACGTGCCCCGCACGTTTCTGAGACTATAACTTTTTATGGGAGCAGACAGTCTTGCTTTTTTTCCTGGAGTAAGTAGAAAACCCCGTTATCAAGTCGATGCCAACTCCCAACGATGGTATAGGACAGGTAGCACTGCTCTTGCGGGTTTCTAAGACTGTAACTCTTGACGGAGCAGCTGGGGTTACAGTTAGCATCCTGAGGCTGGTGGAAATGTCTCCTTCAACGAGACTGAGACCAAAAGGCTTACAGTCATCCTTGTCACTCTTCCTCCGGGACATGCCATGATCTGTTTGCCAGAAAACCTTGGGGATTCTAACTCTGCAAAAGAGCCAGATTCATCGCTTCTTTTGTCTCTGCCTTCTACCACTTCTACATCATTAATCTCTGATTTCTGCAATAGCCTCCTGCCTGCTCTCCTGCCTCTGCCTTTACAGAAGCATCCACTACATTCAATTCCAAATACACATACCTATTACTCGCTATTATTTACATAATATAAATTTCATTTCTGTCCATATCAATGGAATAAAAGCCATAATCTTTCTACTGGTCTAAGAGATTTCTTTAATTTCTCCTCCACCCCTCTGAAATATTTCTCCCATCACACTAGATCCTGTGATGGGAGGCTCTTCCTGCAGACCTGCCCAGTGCTTCCTTGGGACCCAAGAATGCGGTTCACTCTTTGAAATGGTTTTCTTCTAAGTATCCACTTGACTAGGTCCATTACTTCTTATAGTTCTTTTTCAAATGCCACTTTGTCACTGCTGTGTTTCCTGACAATTGCATAATTACATTTACTTTCTGACCCATCCCAATTCTCCCTGTCTCTCCTGCTTAGCTAATTTTGTCCATAGTACTGAACATCAACTGTCATAGTGTGCAGTTCGTCACGCTCTCGCTCTCGCTCACGCTCTCGCTCTCGCTCACGCTCACGCTCTCGCTCACGCTCACGCTCTCGCTCTCGCTCTCGCTCTCGCTCACGCTCTCGCTCTC
>NC_134537.1:69523018-69538018 GCF_050624435.1 Tenrec ecaudatus | reverse complement strand
GATTCAGCATCAGTAAAATCCATCTTATCTGTGCAAATTTCTCTCACCATTCTACTTTTCCAAGATTTCGATTGGGATTTTGATTAATAATGTATCTATTTAATCCTATATACAAGGTGAATAAAATGTGCATGGCTTTAAACCTCTTGAGTTTGCATTGCAGAAAAAAGTAAATCAACTTACATGGACAATTAATGATATGTTACCTTCTTTTGCCATTTGATCATTTCTTGTTTATATGTTTTTCACCAAAACATTGCCAATTTTTCATAGAAATGATCACATCTAGTATTTTTATACGTTGCTCCTTGGCTGCCGGCAGGTGCTCATTCATTCAATAAGTATTGAATAGCTAATAACACGTTAGACCTTGGGGATGAAATCCTGAACAAGACAAAAATGATTTCATTTCTTCTAGTGAAGCTAACCGTATAGTAATAAATTCCAATGACTAAACATTCAATAATAAACCTGGGAACTGAGTATTAAAGTAGGAGAAGTGCAAGTTCTCTGGGAGGAAATAGACCAGGCTAAAAGACAACACACAGCCATTACGTCAATGTCTACTGATAGCAGCCCTATAGCTAGGGCAGGGAGACGTGCCCCGCACGTTTCTGAGACTATAACTTTTTATGGGAGCAGACAGTCTTGCTTTTTTTCCTGGAGTAAGTAGAAAACCCCGTTATCAAGTCGATGCCAACTCCCAACGATGGTATAGGACAGGTAGCACTGCTCTTGCGGGTTTCTAAGACTGTAACTCTTGACGGAGCAGCTGGGGTTACAGTTAGCATCCTGAGGCTGGTGGAAATGTCTCCTTCAACGAGACTGAGACCAAAAGGCTTACAGTCATCCTTGTCACTCTTCCTCCGGGACATGCCATGATCTGTTTGCCAGAAAACCTTGGGGATTCTAACTCTGCAAAAGAGCCAGATTCATCGCTTCTTTTGTCTCTGCCTTCTACCACTTCTACATCATTAATCTCTGATTTCTGCAATAGCCTCCTGCCTGCTCTCCTGCCTCTGCCTTTACAGAAGCATCCACTACATTCAATTCCAAATACACATACCTATTACTCGCTATTATTTACATAATATAAATTTCATTTCTGTCCATATCAATGGAATAAAAGCCATAATCTTTCTACTGGTCTAAGAGATTTCTTTAATTTCTCCTCCACCCCTCTGAAATATTTCTCCCATCACACTAGATCCTGTGATGGGAGGCTCTTCCTGCAGACCTGCCCAGTGCTTCCTTGGGACCCAAGAATGCGGTTCACTCTTTGAAATGGTTTTCTTCTAAGTATCCACTTGACTAGGTCCATTACTTCTTATAGTTCTTTTTCAAATGCCACTTTGTCACTGCTGTGTTTCCTGACAATTGCATAATTACATTTACTTTCTGACCCATCCCAATTCTCCCTGTCTCTCCTGCTTAGCTAATTTTGTCCATAGTACTGAACATCAACTGTCATAGTGTGCAGTTCGTCACGCTCTCGCTCTCGCTCACGCTCTCGCTCTCGCTCACGCTCACGCTCTCGCTCACGCTCTCGCTCTCGCTCTCGCTCTCGCTCTCGCTCACGCTCTCGCTCACGCTCTCGCTCTCGCTCACGCTCTCGCTCTCGCTCACGCTCTCGCTCTCGCTCAGGCTCTCGCTCTCGCTCTCGCTCTCGCTCTCGCTCTCGCTCTCGCTCACGCTCTCGCTCTCGCTCTCGCTCTCGCTCACGCTCTCGCTCTCGCTCTCGCTCTCGCTCTCGCTCTCGCTCACGCTCTCGCTCTCGCTCACGCTCTCGCTCTCGCTCTCGCTCTCGCTCACGCTCTCGCTCTCGCTCACGCTCTCGCTCTCGCTCACGCTCTCGCTCTCGCTCTCGCTCTCGCTCTCGCTCTCGCTCTCGCTCTCGCTCACGCTCTCGCTCTCGCTCACGCTCTCGCTCTCGCTCACGCTCTCGCTCTCGCTCACGCTCTCGCTCACGCTCTCGCTCTCGCTCACGCTCACGCTCTCGCTCACGCTCTCGCTCTCGCTCACGCTCTCGCTCTCGCTCACGCTCTCGCTCTCGCTCTCGCTCTCGCTCTCGCTCTCGCTCTCGCTCTCGCTCACGCTCTCGCTCTCGCTCTCGCTCTCGCTCTCGCTCTCGCTCTCGCTCACGCTCTCGCTCTCGCTCTCGCTCACGCTCTCGCTCTCGCTCACGCTCTCGCTCTCGCTCACGCTCTCGCTCTCGCTCACGCTCTCGCTCTCGCTCTCGCTCTCGCTCTCGCTCTCGCTCTCGCTCTCGCTCTCGCTCTCGCTCTCGCTCACGCTCTCGCTCTCGCTCACGCTCTCGCTCTCGCTCTCGCTCTCGCTCTCGCTCACGCTCTCGCTCTCGCTCACGCTCACGCTCTCGCTCACGCTCTCGCTCACGCTCTCGCTCACGCTCTCGCTCTCGCTCTCGCTCTCGCTCTCGCTCTCGCTCTCGCTCTCGCTCTCGCTCTCGCTCTCGCTCACGCTCTCGCTCTCGCTCTCGCTCACGCTCTCGCTCTCGCTCACGCTCTCGCTCTCGCTCACGCTCTCGCTCTCGCTCACGCTCTCGCTCTCGCTCACGCTCTCGCTCTCGCTCACGCTCTCGCTCTCGCTCACGCTCTCGCTCTCGCTCACGCTCTCGCTCTCGCTCACGCTCTCGCTCTCGCTCACGCTCTCGCTGATTTAGGAGGCTCAGCACAAGGCTCTTGATTCATGTTTCACTCATGGTGGCTCTTTTTCCCCAAGAGTAATAAAACCCCATTTCTGATTCACAGCTAACGAAATGTCCACACTAAACAGTCCCACATTAGGGTTTATTTGCATGGCCCGATCACACGGGGTATCGTGTTCATTCGTTACATTGTTAGCAAATTATCCAGTCTCCTGGATAGATCACAACCACCTCACATTTGCATTCGCGGGTCTCTATGAATCAGCCTCAACTCAATGGCAATGAATTTTTTAGTTCGGTTAACCCAGTTAGTTGGCGAGAGTTACTGAGATTAAGGCTGGAAGATATCAAGTCATTCACTGCATTGCATTTGGCTGCTTTCAAAAACTAGCCCATGACAACTCCATGGGTCATAGCAGAATATTATTCAATATAGGGCTTAGGTCAAAGGGCACTGGAAATATACTATAACTATCACCGTGGGCTGAAGTACACCAATTATCATGAAATTGGTGCAGGATCAGGCAGAATTTCAGCATTTGTTCTGTTTTGCATGGGATCAGCATGTGTAAGGGCTGACCCAATGACAACTAACTGCAGCATATTGAAGCACTGCGTTAACTGAAATGCATAATCCCTAAAATTAAAGCATTATTGTTCTCACTAAAAGTAAGCACTTCCTTTATTCCCACCCCACCACACCCCGCTTTCTTAGTAGAAGGAGTGAGTGTTCCCTTCTTGCTTATGACATAAAGTAGAAAATTTCCATCCTGGACTTAGATTCAGCATCAGTAAAATCCATCTTATCTGTGCAAATTTCTCTCACCATTCTACTTTTCCAAGATTTCGATTGGGATTTTGATTAATAATGTATCTATTTAATCCTATATACAAGGTGAATAAAATGTGCATGGCTTTAAACCTCTTGAGTTTGCATTGCAGAAAAAAGTAAATCAACTTACATGGACAATTAATGATATGTTACCTTCTTTTGCCATTTGATCATTTCTTGTTTATATGTTTTTCACCAAAACATTGCCAATTTTTCATAGAAATGATCACATCTAGTATTTTTATACGTTGCTCCTTGGCTGCCGGCAGGTGCTCATTCATTCAATAAGTATTGAATAGCTAATAACACGTTAGACCTTGGGGATGAAATCCTGAACAAGACAAAAATGATTTCATTTCTTCTAGTGAAGCTAACCGTATAGTAATAAATTCCAATGACTAAACATTCAATAATAAACCTGGGAACTGAGTATTAAAGTAGGAGAAGTGCAAGTTCTCTGGGAGGAAATAGACCAGGCTAAAAGACAACACACAGCCATTACGTCAATGTCTACTGATAGCAGCCCTATAGCTAGGGCAGGGAGACGTGCCCCGCACGTTTCTGAGACTATAACTTTTTATGGGAGCAGACAGTCTTGCTTTTTTTCCTGGAGTAAGTAGAAAACCCCGTTATCAAGTCGATGCCAACTCCCAACGATGGTATAGGACAGGTAGCACTGCTCTTGCGGGTTTCTAAGACTGTAACTCTTGACGGAGCAGCTGGGGTTACAGTTAGCATCCTGAGGCTGGTGGAAATGTCTCCTTCAACGAGACTGAGACCAAAAGGCTTACAGTCATCCTTGTCACTCTTCCTCCGGGACATGCCATGATCTGTTTGCCAGAAAACCTTGGGGATTCTAACTCTGCAAAAGAGCCAGATTCATCGCTTCTTTTGTCTCTGCCTTCTACCACTTCTACATCATTAATCTCTGATTTCTGCAATAGCCTCCTGCCTGCTCTCCTGCCTCTGCCTTTACAGAAGCATCCACTACATTCAATTCCAAATACACATACCTATTACTCGCTATTATTTACATAATATAAATTTCATTTCTGTCCATATCAATGGAATAAAAGCCATAATCTTTCTACTGGTCTAAGAGATTTCTTTAATTTCTCCTCCACCCCTCTGAAATATTTCTCCCATCACACTAGATCCTGTGATGGGAGGCTCTTCCTGCAGACCTGCCCAGTGCTTCCTTGGGACCCAAGAATGCGGTTCACTCTTTGAAATGGTTTTCTTCTAAGTATCCACTTGACTAGGTCCATTACTTCTTATAGTTCTTTTTCAAATGCCACTTTGTCACTGCTGTGTTTCCTGACAATTGCATAATTACATTTACTTTCTGACCCATCCCAATTCTCCCTGTCTCTCCTGCTTAGCTAATTTTGTCCATAGTACTGAACATCAACTGTCATAGTGTGCAGTTCGTCACGCTCTCGCTCTCGCTCACGCTCTCGCTCTCGCTCACGCTCACGCTCTCGCTCACGCTCTCGCTCTCGCTCTCGCTCTCGCTCTCGCTCACGCTCTCGCTCACGCTCTCGCTCTCGCTCACGCTCTCGCTCTCGCTCACGCTCTCGCTCTCGCTCAGGCTCTCGCTCTCGCTCTCGCTCTCGCTCTCGCTCTCGCTCTCGCTCACGCTCTCGCTCTCGCTCTCGCTCTCGCTCTCGCTCACGCTCTCGCTCTCGCTCTCGCTCTCGCTCTCGCTCTCGCTCACGCTCTCGCTCTCGCTCACGCTCTCGCTCTCGCTCTCGCTCTCGCTCACGCTCTCGCTCTCGCTCTCGCTCACGCTCTCGCTCTCGCTCTCGCTCTCGCTCTCGCTCTCGCTCTCGCTCACGCTCTCGCTCTCGCTCACGCTCTCGCTCTCGCTCACGCTCTCGCTCTCGCTCACGCTCTCGCTCACGCTCTCGCTCTCGCTCACGCTCACGCTCTCGCTCACGCTCTCGCTCTCGCTCACGCTCTCGCTCTCGCTCACGCTCTCGCTCTCGCTCTCGCTCTCGCTCTCGCTCTCGCTCTCGCTCTCGCTCTCGCTCTCGCTCACGCTCTCGCTCTCGCTCTCGCTCTCGCTCTCGCTCTCGCTCTCGCTCTCGCTCACGCTCTCGCTCTCGCTCTCGCTCACGCTCTCGCTCTCGCTCACGCTCTCGCTCTCGCTCACGCTCTCGCTCTCGCTCACGCTCTCGCTCTCGCTCTCGCTCTCGCTCTCGCTCACGCTCTCGCTCTCGCTCTCGCTCTCGCTCTCGCTCTCGCTCTCGCTCTCGCTCACGCTCTCGCTCTCGCTCACGCTCTCGCTCTCGCTCACGCTCTCGCTCTCGCTCACGCTCTCGCTCTCGCTCACGCTCTCGCTCTCGCTCACGCTCTCGCTCTCGCTCACGCTCTCGCTCTCGCTCACGCTCTCGCTCTCGCTCACGCTCTCGCTCTCGCTCACGCTCTCGCTCTCGCTCACGCTCTCGCTCTCGCTCACGCTCTCGCTCTCGCTCACGCTCTCGCTCTCGCTCACGCTCTCGCTCTCGCTCACGCTCTCGCTCTCGCTGATTTAGGAGGCTCAGCACAAGGCTCTTGATTCATGTTTCACTCATGGTGGCTCTTTTTCCCCAAGAGTAATAAAACCCCATTTCTGATTCACAGCTAACGAAATGTCCACACTAAACAGTCCCACATTAGGGTTTATTTGCATGGCCCGATCACACGGGGTATCGTGTTCATTCGTTACATTGTTAGCAAATTATCCAGTCTCCTGGATAGATCACAACCACCTCACATTTGCATTCGCGGGTCTCTATGAATCAGCCTCAACTCAATGGCAATGAATTTTTTAGTTCGGTTAACCCAGTTAGTTGGCGAGAGTTACAGAGATTAAGGCTGGAAGATATCAAGTCATTCACTGCATTGCATTTGGCTGCTTTCAAAAACTAGCCCATGACAACTCCATGGGTCATAGCAGAATATTATTCAATATAGGGCTTAGGTCAAAGGGCACTGGAAATATACTATAACTATCACCGTGAGCTGAAGTACACCAATTATCATGAAATTGGTGCAGGATCAGGCAGAATTTCAGCATTTGTTCTGTTTTGCATGGGATCAGCATGTGTAAGGGCTGACCCAATGACAACTAACTGCAGCATATTGAAGCACTGCGTTAACTGAAATGCATAATCCCTAAAATTAAAGCATTATTGTTCTCACTAAAAGTAAGCACTTCCTTTATTCCCACCCCACCACACCCCGCTTTCTTAGTAGAAGGAGTGAGTGTTCCCTTCTTGCTTATGACATAAAGTAGAAAATTTCCATCCTGGACTTAGATTCAGCATCAGTAAAATCCATCTTATCTGTGCAAATTTCTCTCACCATTCTACTTTTCCAAGATTTCGATTGGGATTTTGATTAATAATGTATCTATTTAATCCTATATACAAGGTGAATAAAATGTGCATGGCTTTAAACCTCTTGAGTTTGCATTGCAGAAAAAAGTAAATCAACTTACATGGACAATTAATGATATGTTACCTTCTTTTGCCATTTGATCATTTCTTGTTTATATGTTTTTCACCAAAACATTGCCAATTTTTCATAGAAATGATCACATCTAGTATTTTTATACGTTGCTCCTTGGCTGCCGGCAGGTGCTCATTCATTCAATAAGTATTGAATAGCTAATAACACGTTAGACCTTGGGGATGAAATCCTGAACAAGACAAAAATGATTTTATTTCTTCTAGTGAAGCTAACCGTATAGTAATAAATTCCAATGACTAAACATTCAATAATAAACCTGGGAACTGAGTATTAAAGTAGGAGAAGTGCAAGTTCTCTGGGAGGAAATAGACCAGGCTAAAAGACAACACACAGCCATCACGTCAATGTCTACTGATAGCAGCCCTATAGCTAGGGCAGGGAGACGTGCCCCGCACGTTTCTGAGACTATAACTTTTTATGGGAGCAGACAGTCTTGCTTTTTTTCCTGGAGTAAGTAGAAAACCCCGTTATCAAGTCGATGCCAACTCCCAACGATGGTATAGGACAGGTAGCACTGCTCTTGCGGGTTTCTAAGACTGTAACTCTTGACGGAGCAGCTGGGGTTACAGTTAGCATCCTGAGGCTGGTGGAAATGTCTCCTTCAACGAGACTGAGACCAAAAGGCTTACAGTCATCCTTGTCACTCTTCCTCCGGGACATGCCATGATCTGTTTGCCAGAAAACCTTGGGGATTCTAACTCTGCAAAAGAGCCAGATTCATCGCTTCTTTTGTCTCTGCCTTCTACCACTTCTACATCATTAATCTCTGATTTCTGCAATAGCCTCCTGCCTGCTCTCCTGCCTCTGCCTTTACAGAAGCATCCACTACATTCAATTCCAAATACACATACCTATTACTCGCTATTATTTACATAATATAAATTTCATTTCTGTCCATATCAATGGAATAAAAGCCATAATCTTTCTACTGGTCTAAGAGATTTCTTTAATTTCTCCTCCACCCCTCTGAAATATTTCTCCCATCACACTAGATCCTGTGATGGGAGGCTCTTCCTGCAGACCTGCCCAGTGCTTCCTTGGGACCCAAGAATGCGGTTCACTCTTTGAAATGGTTTTCTTCTAAGTATCCACTTGACTAGGTCCATTACTTCTTATAGTTCTTTTTCAAATGCCACTTTGTCACTGCTGTGTTTCCTGACAATTGCATAATTACATTTACTTTCTGACCCATCCCAATTCTCCCTGTCTCTCCTGCTTAGCTAATTTTGTCCATAGTACTGAACATCAACTGTCATAGTGTGCAGTTCGTCACGCTCTCGCTCTCGCTCACGCTCTCGCTCTCGCTCACGCTCACGCTCTCGCTCTCGCTCACGCTCTCGCTCTCGCTCTCGCTCACGCTCTCGCTCTCGCTCACGCTCTCGCTCTCGCTCACGCTCTCGCTCTCGCTCTCGCTCTCGCTCTCGCTCACGCTCTCGCTCTCGCTCACGCTCTCGCTCTCGCTCACGCTCTCGCTCTCGCTCTCGCTCACGCTCTCGCTCTCGCTCTCGCTCTCGCTCTCGCTCACGCTCTCGCTCTCGCTCTCGCTCTCGCTCTCGCTCTCGCTCTCGCTCTCGCTCACGCTCTCGCTCTCGCTCACGCTCTCGCTCTCGCTCACGCTCTCGCTCTCGCTCTCGCTCTCGCTCTCGCTCACGCTCTCGCTCTCGCTCACGCTCTCGCTCTCGCTCACGCTCTCGCTCTCGCTCACGCTCTCGCTCTCGCTCACGCTCTCGCTCTCGCTCACGCTCTCGCTCACGCTCTCGCTCTCGCTCACGCTCTCGCTCTCGCTCACGCTCACGCTCTCGCTCACGCTCTCGCTCTCGCTCTCGCTCTCGCTCTCGCTCTCGCTATCTCTCTCGCTCTCGCTCTCGCTCTCGCTCACGCTCTCGCTCTCGCTCACGCTCTCGCTCTCGCTCACGCTCTCGCTCTCGCACTCGCTCACGCTCTCGCTCACGCTCTCGCTCTCGCTCACGCTCTCGCTCTCGCTCACGCTCTCGCTCTCGCTCTCGCTCTCGCTCTCGCTCTCGCTCTCGCTCTCGCTCTCGCTCACGCTCTCGCTCTCGCTCACGCTCTCGCTCTCGCTCTCGCTCTCGCTCTCGCTCTCGCTCACGCTCTCGCTCACGCTCTCGCTCTCGCTCTCGCTCTCGCTCTCGCTCACGCTCTCGCTCACGCTCTCGCTCTCGCTCACGCTCTCGCTCACGCTCTCGCTCTCGCTCACGCTCTCGCTCTCGCTCACGCTCTCGCTCTCGCTCACGCTCTCGCTCTCGCTCACGCTCTCGCTCTCGCTCACGCTCTCGCTCTCGCTCACGCTCTCGCTCTCGCTCACGCTCTCGCTCTCGCTCACGCTCTCGCTCTCGCTCACGCTCTCGCTCTCGCTCACGCTCTCGCTCTCGCTCACGCTCTCGCTCTCGCTCACGCTCTCGCTCTCGCTCACGCTCTCGCTCTCGCTCACGCTCTCGCTCTCGCTCACGCTCTCGCTCTCGCTCACGCTCTCGCTGATTTAGGAGGCTCAGCACAAGGCTCTTGATTCATGTTTCACTCATGGTGGCTCTTTTTCCCCAAGAGTAATAAAACCCCATTTCTGATTCACAGCTAACGAAATGTCCACACTAAACAGTCCCACATTAGGGTTTATTTGCATGGCCCGATCACACGGGGTATCGTGTTCATTCGTTACATTGTTAGCAAATTATCCAGTCTCCTGGATAGATCACAACCACCTCACATTTGCATTCGCGGGTCTCTATGAATCAGCCTCAACTCAATGGCAATGAATTTTTTAGTTCGGTTAACCCAGTTAGTTGGCGAGAGTTACAGAGATTAAGGCTGGAAGATATCAAGTCATTCACTGCATTGCATTTGGCTGCTTTCAAAAACTAGCCCATGACAACTCCATGGGTCATAGCAGAATATTATTCAATATAGGGCTTAGGTCAAAGGGCACTGGAAATATACTATAACTATCACCGTGGGCTGAAGTACACCAATTATCATGAAATTGGTGCAGGATCAGGCAGAATTTCAGCATTTGTTCTGTTTTGCATGGGATCAGCATGTGTAAGGGCTGACCCAATGACAACTAACTGCAGCATATTGAAGCACTGCGTTAACTGAAATGCATAATCCCTAAAATTAAAGCATTATTGTTCTCACTAAAAGTAAGCACTTCCTTTATTCCCACCCCACCACACCCCGCTTTCTTAGTAGAAGGAGTGAGTGTTCCCTTCTTGCTTATGACATAAAGTAGAAAATTTCCATCCTGGACTTAGATTCAGCATCAGTAAAATCCATCTTATCTGTGCAAATTTCTCTCACCATTCTACTTTTCCAAGATTTCGATTGGGATTTTGATTAATAATGTATCTATTTAATCCTATATACAAGGTGAATAAAATGTGCATGGCTTTAAACCTCTTGAGTTTGCATTGCAGAAAAAAGTAAATCAACTTACATGGACAATTAATGATATGTTACCTTCTTTTGCCATTTGATCATTTCTTGTTTATATGTTTTTCACCAAAACATTGCCAATTTTTCATAGAAATGATCACATCTAGTATTTTTATACGTTGCTCCTTGGCTGCCGGCAGGTGCTCATTCATTCAATAAGTATTGAATAGCTAATAACACGTTAGACCTTGGGGATGAAATCCTGAACAAGACAAAAATGATTTCATTTCTTCTAGTGAAGCTAACCGTATAGTAATAAATTCCAATGACTAAACATTCAATAATAAACCTGGGAACTGAGTATTAAAGTAGGAGAAGTGCAAGTTCTCTGGGAGGAAATAGACCAGGCTAAAAGACAACACACAGCCATTACGTCAATGTCTACTGATAGCAGCCCTATAGCTAGGGCAGGGAGACGTGCCCCGCACGTTTCTGAGACTATAACTTTTTATGGGAGCAGACAGTCTTGCTTTTTTTCCTGGAGTAAGTAGAAAACCCCGTTATCAAGTCGATGCCAACTCCCAACGATGGTATAGGACAGGTAGCACTGCTCTTGCGGGTTTCTAAGACTGTAACTCTTGACGGAGCAGCTGGGGTTACAGTTAGCATCCTGAGGCTGGTGGAAATGTCTCCTTCAACGAGACTGAGACCAAAAGGCTTACAGTCATCCTTGTCACTCTTCCTCCGGGACATGCCATGATCTGTTTGCCAGAAAACCTTGGGGATTCTAACTCTGCAAAAGAGCCAGATTCATCGCTTCTTTTGTCTCTGCCTTCTACCACTTCTACATCATTAATCTCTGATTTCTGCAATAGCCTCCTGCCTGCTCTCCTGCCTCTGCCTTTACAGAAGCATCCACTACATTCAATTCCAAATACACATACCTATTACTCGCTATTATTTACATAATATAAATTTCATTTCTGTCCATATCAATGGAATAAAAGCCATAATCTTTCTACTGGTCTAAGAGATTTCTTTAATTTCTCCTCCACCCCTCTGAAATATTTCTCCCATCACACTAGATCCTGTGATGGGAGGCTCTTCCTGCAGACCTGCCCAGTGCTTCCTTGGGACCCAAGAATGCGGTTCACTCTTTGAAATGGTTTTCTTCTAAGTATCCACTTGACTAGGTCCATTACTTCTTATAGTTCTTTTTCAAATGCCACTTTGTCACTGCTGTGTTTCCTGACAATTGCATAATTACATTTACTTTCTGACCCATCCCAATTCTCCCTGTCTCTCCTGCTTAGCTAATTTTGTCCATAGTACTGAACATCAACTGTCATAGTGTGCAGTTCGTCACGCTCTCGCTCTCGCTCACGCTCTCGCTCTCGCTCACGCTCACGCTCTCGCTCACGCTCTCGCTCTCGCTCTCGCTCTCGCTCTCGCTCACGCTCTCGCTCACGCTCTCGCTCTCGCTCACGCTCTCGCTCTCGCTCACGCTCTCGCTCTCGCTCACGCTCTCGCTCTCGCTCTCGCTCTCGCTCTCGCTCACGCTCTCGCTCTCGCTCTCGCTCTCGCTCTCGCTCACGCTCTCGCTCTCGCTCTCGCTCTCGCTCTCGCTCTCGCTCTCGCTCACGCTCTCGCTCTCGCTCACGCTCTCGCTCTCGCTCTCGCTCTCGCTCACGCTCTCGCTCACGCTCTCGCTCTCGCTCACGCTCTCGCTCTCGCTCTCGCTCTCGCTCTCGCTCTCGCTCTCGCTCACGCTCTCGCTCTCGCTCACGCTCTCGCTCTCGCTCACGCTCTCGCTCTCGCTCACGCTCTCGCTCACGCTCTCGCTCTCGCTCACGCTCACGCTCTCGCTCACGCTCTCGCTCTCGCTCACGCTCTCGCTCTCGCTCACGCTCTCGCTCTCGCTCTCGCTCTCGCTCTCGCTCTCGCTCTCGCTCTCGCTCTCGCTCACGCTCTCGCTCTCGCTCTCGCTCTCGCTCTCGCTCTCGCTCTCGCTCTCGCTCACGCTCTCGCTCTCGCTCTCGCTCACGCTCTCGCTCTCGCTCACGCTCTCGCTCTCGCTCACGCTCTCGCTCTCGCTCACGCTCTCGCTCTCGCTCTCGCTCTCGCTCTCGCTCACGCTCTCGCTCTCGCTCTCGCTCTCGCTCTCGCTCTCGCTCTCGCTCTCGCTCACGCTCTCGCTCTCGCTCACGCTCTCGCTCTCGCTCACGCTCTCGCTCTCGCTCACGCTCTCGCTCTCGCTCACGCTCTCGCTCTCGCTCACGCTCTCGCTCTCGCTCACGCTCTCGCTCTCGCTCACGCTCTCGCTCTCGCTCACGCTCTCGCTCTCGCTCACGCTCTCGCTCTCGCTCACGCTCTCGCTCTCGCTCACGCTCTCGCTCTCGCTCACGCTCTCGCTCTCGCTCACGCTCTCGCTCTCGCTCACGCTCTCGCTCTCGCTGATTTAGGAGGCTCAGCACAAGGCTCTTGATTCATGTTTCACTCATGGTGGCTCTTTTTCCCCAAGAGTAATAAAACCCCATTTCTGATTCACAGCTAACGAAATGTCCACACTAAACAGTCCCACATTAGGGTTTATTTGCATGGCCCGATCACACGGGGTATCGTGTTCATTCGTTACATTGTTAGCAAATTATCCAGTCTCCTGGATAGATCACAACCACCTCACATTTGCATTCGCGGGTCTCTATGAATCAGCCTCAACTCAATGGCAATGAATTTTTTAGTTCGGTTAACCCAGTTAGTTGGCGAGAGTTACAGAGATTAAGGCTGGAAGATATCAAGTCATTCACTGCATTGCATTTGGCTGCTTTCAAAAACTAGCCCATGACAACTCCATGGGTCATAGCAGAATATTATTCAATATAGGGCTTAGGTCAAAGGGCACTGGAAATATACTATAACTATCACCGTGGGCTGAAGTACACCAATTATCATGAAATTGGTGCAGGATCAGGCAGAATTTCAGCATTTGTTCTGTTTTGCATGGGATCAGCATGTGTAAGGGCTGACCCAATGACAACTAACTGCAGCATATTGAAGCACTGCGTTAACTGAAATGCATAATCCCTAAAATTAAAGCATTATTGTTCTCACTAAAAGTAAGCACTTCCTTTATTCCCACCCCACCACACCCCGCTTTCTTAGTAGAAGGAGTGAGTGTTGCCTTCTTGCTTATGACATAAAGTAGAAAATTTCCATCCTGGACTTAGATTCAGCATCAGTAAAATCCATCTTATCTGTGCAAATTTCTCTCACCATTCTACTTTTCCAAGATTTCGATTGGGATTTTGATTAATAATGTATCTATTTAATCCTATATACAAGGTGAATAAAATGTGCATGGCTTTAAACCTCTTGAGTTTGCATTGCAGAAAAAAGTAAATCAACTTACATGGACAATTAATGATATGTTACCTTCTTTTGCCATTTGATCATTTCTTGTTTATATGTTTTTCACCAAAACATTGCCAATTTTTCATAGAAATGATCACATCTAGTATTTTTATACGTTGCTCCTTGGCTGCCGGCAGGTGCTCATTCATTCAATAAGTATTGAATAGCTAATAACACGTTAGACCTTGGGGATGAAATCCTGAACAAGACAAAAATGATTTTATTTCTTCTAGTGAAGCTAACCGTATAGTAATAAATTCCAATGACTAAACATTCAATAATAAACCTGGGAACTGAGTATTAAAGTAGGAGAAGTGCAAGTTCTCTGGGAGGAAATAGACCAGGCTAAAAGACAACACACAGCCATCACGTCAATGTCTACTGATAGCAGCCCTATAGCTAGGGCAGGGAGACGTGCCCCGCACGTTTCTGAGACTATAACTTTTTATGGGAGCAGACAGTCTTGCTTTTTTTCCTGGAGTAAGTAGAAAACCCCGTTATCAAGTCGATGCCAACTCCCAACGATGGTATAGGACAGGTAGCACTGCTCTTGCGGGTTTCTAAGACTGTAACTCTTGACGGAGCAGCTGGGGTTACAGTTAGCATCCTGAGGCTGGTGGAAATGTCTCCTTCAACGAGACTGAGACCAAAAGGCTTACAGTCATCCTTGTCACTCTTCCTCCGGGACATGCCATGATCTGTTTGCCAGAAAACCTTGGGGATTCTAACTCTGCAAAAGAGCCAGATTCATCGCTTCTTTTGTCTCTGCCTTCTACCACTTCTACATCATTAATCTCTGATTTCTGCAATAGCCTCCTGCCTGCTCTCCTGCCTCTGCCTTTACAGAAGCATCCACTACATTCAATTCCAAATACACATACCTATTACTCGCTATTATTTACATAATATAAATTTCATTTCTGTCCATATCAATGGAATAAAAGCCATAATCTTTCTACTGGTCTAAGAGATTTCTTTAATTTCTCCTCCACCCCTCTGAAATATTTCTCCCATCACACTAGATCCTGTGATGGGAGGCTCTTCCTGCAGACCTGCCCAGTGCTTCCTTGGGACCCAAGAATGCGGTTCACTCTTTGAAATGGTTTTCTTCTAAGTATCCACTTGACTAGGTCCATTACTTCTTATAGTTCTTTTTCAAATGCCACTTTGTCACTGCTGTGTTTCCTGA
>NC_134537.1:69515518-69518018 GCF_050624435.1 Tenrec ecaudatus | reverse complement strand
TCTCGCTCTCGCTCTCGCTCTCGCTCTCGCTCTCGCTCTCGCTCTCGCTCTCGCTCACGCTCTCGCTCTCGCTCTCGCTCTCGCTCACGCTCTCGCTCTCGCTCACGCTCTCGCTCTCGCTCACGCTCTCGCTCTCGCTCACGCTCTCGCTCTCGCTCTCGCTCTCGCTCTCGCTCACGCTCTCGCTCTCGCTCACGCTCTCGCTCTCGCTCACGCTCTCGCTCTCGCTCACGCTCTCGCTCTCGCTCACGCTCTCGCTCTCGCTCACGCTCTCGCTCTCGCTCACGCTCTCGCTCTCGCTCACGCTCTCGCTCTCGCTCACGCTCTCGCTCTCGCTCACGCTCTCGCTCTCGCTCTCGCTCACGCTCTCGCTCTCGCTCACGCTCTCGCTCTCGCTCACGCTCTCGCTCACGCTCTCGCTCTCGCTCACGCTCTCGCTCTCGCTCACGCTCTCGCTCTCGCTCACGCTCTCGCTCTCGCTCACGCTCTCGCTCTCGCTCACGCTCTCGCTCACGCTCTCGCTCTCGCTCACGCTCTCGCTCTCGCTCACGCTCTCGCTCTCGCTCACGCTCTCGCTCTCGCTCACGCTCTCGCTCTCGCTCACGCTCTCGCTCTCGCTCACGCTCTCGCTCTCGCTCACGCTCTCGCTCTCGCTCACGCTCTCGCTCTCGCTCACGCTCTCGCTCTCGCTCACGCTCTCGCTCTCGCTCACGCTCTCGCTGATTTAGGAGGCTCAGCACAAGGCTCTTGATTCATGTTTCACTCATGGTGGCTCTTTTTCCCCAAGAGTAATAAAACCCCATTTCTGATTCACAGCTAACGAAATGTCCACACTAAACAGTCCCACATTAGGGTTTATTTGCATGGCCCGATCACACGGGGTATCGTGTTCATTCGTTACATTGTTAGCAAATTATCCAGTCTCCTGGATAGATCACAACCACCTCACATTTGCATTCGCGGGTCTCTATGAATCAGCCTCAACTCAATGGCAATGAATTTTTTAGTTCGGTTAACCCAGTTAGTTGGCGAGAGTTACAGAGATTAAGGCTGGAAGATATCAAGTCATTCACTGCATTGCATTTGGCTGCTTTCAAAAACTAGCCCATGACAACTCCATGGGTCATAGCAGAATATTATTCAATATAGGGCTTAGGTCAAAGGGCACTGGAAATATACTATAACTATCACCGTGGGCTGAAGTACACCAATTATCATGAAATTGGTGCAGGATCAGGCAGAATTTCAGCATTTGTTCTGTTTTGCATGGGATCAGCATGTGTAAGGGCTGACCCAATGACAACTAACTGCAGCATATTGAAGCACTGCGTTAACTGAAATGCATAATCCCTAAAATTAAAGCATTATTGTTCTCACTAAAAGTAAGCACTTCCTTTATTCCCACCCCACCACACCCCGCTTTCTTAGTAGAAGGAGTGAGTGTTCCCTTCTTGCTTATGACATAAAGTAGAAAATTTCCATCCTGGACTTAGATTCAGCATCAGTAAAATCCATCTTATCTGTGCAAATTTCTCTCACCATTCTACTTTTCCAAGATTTCGATTGGGATTTTGATTAATAATGTATCTATTTAATCCTATATACAAGGTGAATAAAATGTGCATGGCTTTAAACCTCTTGAGTTTGCATTGCAGAAAAAAGTAAATCAACTTACATGGACAATTAATGATATGTTACCTTCTTTTGCCATTTGATCATTTCTTGTTTATATGTTTTTCACCAAAACATTGCCAATTTTTCATAGAAATGATCACATCTAGTATTTTTATACGTTGCTCCTTGGCTGCCGGCAGGTGCTCATTCATTCAATAAGTATTGAATAGCTAATAACACGTTAGACCTTGGGGATGAAATCCTGAACAAGACAAAAATGATTTTATTTCTTCTAGTGAAGCTAACCGTATAGTAATAAATTCCAATGACTAAACATTCAATAATAAACCTGGGAACTGAGTATTAAAGTAGGAGAAGTGCAAGTTCTCTGGGAGGAAATAGACCAGGCTAAAAGACAACACACAGCCATCACGTCAATGTCTACTGATAGCAGCCCTATAGCTAGGGCAGGGAGACGTGCCCCGCACGTTTCTGAGACTATAACTTTTTATGGGAGCAGACAGTCTTGCTTTTTTTCCTGGAGTAAGTAGAAAACCCCGTTATCAAGTCGATGCCAACTCCCAACGATGGTATAGGACAGGTAGCACTGCTCTTGCGGGTTTCTAAGACTGTAACTCTTGACGGAGCAGCTGGGGTTACAGTTAGCATCCTGAGGCTGGTGGAAATGTCTCCTTCAACGAGACTGAGACCAAAAGGCTTACAGTCATCCTTGTCACTCTTCCTCCGGGACATGCCATGATCTGTTTGCCAGAAAACCTTGGGGATTCTAACTCTGCAAAAGAGCCAGATTCATCGCTTCTTTTGTCTCTGCCTTCTACCACTTCTACATCATTAATCTCTGATTTCTGCAATAGCCTCCTGCCTG
>NC_134537.1:69508018-69513018 GCF_050624435.1 Tenrec ecaudatus | reverse complement strand
ACGCTCTCGCTCTCGCTCACGCTCTCGCTCTCGCTCACGCTCTCGCTCTCGCTCACGCTCTCGCTCTCGCTCACGCTCTCGCTCTCGCTCACGCTCTCGCTCTCGCTCACGCTCTCGCTCTCGCTCACGCTCTCGCTCTCGCTCACGCTCTCGCTCACGCTCTCGCTCTCGCTCACGCTCTCGCTCTCGCTCACGCTCTCGCTCTCGCTCACGCTCTCGCTCTCGCTCACGCTCTCGCTCTCGCTCACGCTCTCGCTCTCGCTCACGCTCTCGCTCTCGCTCACTCTCTCGCTCTCGCTCACGCTCTCGCTCTCGCTCACGCTCTCGCTCTCGCTCACGCTCTCGCTCTCGCTCACGCTCTCGCTCTCGCTCACGCTCTCGCTGATTTAGGAGGCTCAGCACAAGGCTCTTGATTCATGTTTCACTCATGGTGGCTCTTTTTCCCCAAGAGTAATAAAACCCCATTTCTGATTCACAGCTAACGAAATGTCCACACTAAACAGTCCCACATTAGGGTTTATTTGCATGGCCCGATCACACGGGGTATCGTGTTCATTCGTTACATTGTTAGCAAATTATCCAGTCTCCTGGATAGATCACAACCACCTCACATTTGCATTCGCGGGTCTCTATGAATCAGCCTCAACTCAATGGCAATGAATTTTTTAGTTCGGTTAACCCAGTTAGTTGGCGAGAGTTACAGAGATTAAGGCTGGAAGATATCAAGTCATTCACTGCATTGCATTTGGCTGCTTTCAAAAACTAGCCCATGACAACTCCATGGGTCATAGCAGAATATTATTCAATATAGGGCTTAGGTCAAAGGGCACTGGAAATATACTATAACTATCACCGTGGGCTGAAGTACACCAATTATCATGAAATTGGTGCAGGATCAGGCAGAATTTCAGCATTTGTTCTGTTTTGCATGGGATCAGCATGTGTAAGGGCTGACCCAATGACAACTAACTGCAGCATATTGAAGCACTGCGTTAACTGAAATGCATAATCCCTAAAATTAAAGCATTATTGTTCTCACTAAAAGTAAGCACTTCCTTTATTCCCACCCCACCACACCCCGCTTTCTTAGTAGAAGGAGTGAGTGTTCCCTTCTTGCTTATGACATAAAGTAGAAAATTTCCATCCTGGACTTAGATTCAGCATCAGTAAAATCCATCTTATCTGTGCAAATTTCTCTCACCATTCTACTTTTCCAAGATTTCGATTGGGATTTTGATTAATAATGTATCTATTTAATCCTATATACAAGGTGAATAAAATGTGCATGGCTTTAAACCTCTTGAGTTTGCATTGCAGAAAAAAGTAAATCAACTTACATGGACAATTAATGATATGTTACCTTCTTTTGCCATTTGATCATTTCTTGTTTATATGTTTTTCACCAAAACATTGCCAATTTTTCATAGAAATGATCACATCTAGTATTTTTATACGTTGCTCCTTGGCTGCCGGCGGGTGCTCATTCATTCAATAAGTATTGAATAGCTAATAACACGTTAGACCTTGGGGATGAAATCCTGAACAAGACAAAAATGATTTTATTTCTTCTAGTGAAGCTAACCGTATAGTAATAAATTCCAATGACTAAACATTCAATAATAAACCTGGGAACTGAGTATTAAAGTAGGAGAAGTGCAAGTTCTCTGGGAGGAAATAGACCAGGCTAAAAGACAACACACAGCCATCACGTCAATGTCTACTGATAGCAGCCCTATAGCTAGGGCAGGGAGACGTGCCCCGCACGTTTCTGAGACTATAACTTTTTATGGGAGCAGACAGTCTTGCTTTTTTTCCTGGAGTAAGTAGAAAACCCCGTTATCAAGTCGATGCCAACTCCCAACGATGGTATAGGACAGGTAGCACTGCTCTTGCGGGTTTCTAAGACTGTAACTCTTGACGGAGCAGCTGGGGTTACAGTTAGCATCCTGAGGCTGGTGGAAATGTCTCCTTCAACGAGACTGAGACCAAAAGGCTTACAGTCATCCTTGTCACTCTTCCTCCGGGACATGCCATGATCTGTTTGCCAGAAAACCTTGGGGATTCTAACTCTGCAAAAGAGCCAGATTCATCGCTTCTTTTGTCTCTGCCTTCTACCACTTCTACATCATTAATCTCTGATTTCTGCAATAGCCTCCTGCCTGCTCTCCTGCCTCTGCCTTTACAGAAGCATCCACTACATTCAATTCCAAATACACATACCTATTACTCGCTATTATTTACATAATATAAATTTCATTTCTGTCCATATCAATGGAATAAAAGCCATAATCTTTCTACTGGTCTAAGAGATTTCTTTAATTTCTCCTCCACCCCTCTGAAATATTTCTCCCATCACACTAGATCCTGTGATGGGAGGCTCTTCCTGCAGACCTGCCCAGTGCTTCCTTGGGACCCAAGAATGCGGTTCACTCTTTGAAATGGTTTTCTTCTAAGTATCCACTTGACTAGGTCCATTACTTCTTATAGTTCTTTTTCAAATGCCACTTTGTCACTGCTGTGTTTCCTGACAATTGCATAATTACATTTACTTTCTGACCCATCCCAATTCTCCCTGTCTCTCCTGCTTAGCTAATTTTGTCCATAGTACTGAACATCAACTGTCATAGTGTGCACTTCGTCACGCTCTCGCTCTCGCTCACGCTCTCGCTCACGCTCACGCTCTCGCTCTCGCTCACGCTCACGCTCTCGCTCTCGCTCTCGCTCTCGCTCACGCTCTCGCTCTCGCTCTCGCTCTCGCTCACGCTCTCGCTCTCGCTCACGCTCTCGCTCTCGCTCACGCTCTCGCTCTCGCTCTCGCTCTCGCTCACGCTCTCGCTCTCGCTCTCGCTCTCTCTCTCGCTCTCGCTCACGCTCTCGCTCTCGCTCTCGCTCTCGCTCTCGCTCTCGCTCTCGCTCTCGCTCACGCTCTCGCTCTCGCTCTCGCTCACGCTCTCGCTCTCGCTCTCGCTCTCGCTCTCGCTCACGCTCACGCTCTCGCTCACGCTCTCGCTCTCGCTCTCGCTCACGCTCTCGCTCTCGCTCACGCTCTCGCTCACGCTCTCGCTCACGCTCTCGCTCTCGCTCTCGCTCACGCTCTCGCTCACGCTCTCGCTCTCGCTCACGCTCTCGCTCTCGCTCACGCTCTCGCTCTCGCTCTCGCTCTCGCTCTCGCTCTCGCTCTCGCTCTCGCTCACGCTCTCGCTCTCGCTCTCGCTCACGCTCTCGCTCACGCTCTCGCTCTCGCTCACGCTCTCGCTCACGCTCTCGCTCTCGCTCTCGCTCTCGCTCTCGCTCTCGCTCTCGCTCTCGCTCTCGCTCTCGCTCTCGCTCACGCTCTCGCTCTCGCTCTCGCTCTCGCTCTCGCTCACGCTCTCGCTCTCGCTCTCGCTCTCGCTCACGCTCTCGCTCTCGCTCTCGCTCACGCTCTCGCTCTCGCTCACGCTCTCGCTCTCGCTCACGCTCTCGCTCACGCTCTCGCTCTCGCTCTCGCTCACGCTCTCGCTCTCGCTCTCGCTCTCGCTCACGCTCTCGCTCTCGCTCACGCTCTCGCTCTCGCTCACGCTCTCGCTCTCGCTCACGCTCTCGCTCTCGCTCACGCTCTCGCTCTCGCTCACGCTCTCGCTCTCGCTCACGCTCTCGCTCTCGCTCACGCTCTCGCTCTCGCTCACGCTCTCGCTCTCGCTCTCGCTCTCGCTCACGCTCTCGCTCTCGCTCACGCTCTCGCTCTCGCTCACGCTCTCGCTCTCGCTCACGCTCTCGCTCTCGCTCACGCTCTCGCTCTCGCTCACGCTCTCGCTGATTTAGGAGGCTCAGCACAAGGCTCTTGATTCATGTTTCACTCATGGTGGCTCTTTTTCCCCAAGAGTAATAAAACCCCATTTCTGATTCACAGCTAACGAAATGTCCACACTAAACAGTCCCACATTAGGGTTTATTTGCATGGCCCGATCACACGGGGTATCGTGTTCATTCGTTACATTGTTAGCAAATTATCCAGTCTCCTGGATAGATCACAACCACCTCACATTTGCATTCGCGGGTCTCTATGAATCAGCCTCAACTCAATGGCAATGAATTTTTTAGTTCGGTTAACCCAGTTAGTTGGCGAGAGTTACAGAGATTAAGGCTGGAAGATATCAAGTCATTCACTGCATTGCATTTGGCTGCTTTCAAAAACTAGCCCATGACAACTCCATGGGTCATAGCAGAATATTATTCAATATAGGGCTTAGGTCAAAGGGCACTGGAAATATACTATAACTATCACCGTGGGCTGAAGTACACCAATTATCATGAAATTGGTGCAGGATCAGGCAGAATTTCAGCATTTGTTCTGTTTTGCATGGGATCAGCATGTGTAAGGGCTGACCCAATGACAACTAACTGCAGCATATTGAAGCACTGCGTTAACTGAAATGCATAATCCCTAAAATTAAAGCATTATTGTTCTCACTAAAAGTAAGCACTTCCTTTATTCCCACCCCACCACACCCCGCTTTCTTAGTAGAAGGAGTGAGTGTTCCCTTCTTGCTTATGACATAAAGTAGAAAATTTCCATCCTGGACTTAGATTCAGCATCAGTAAAATCCATCTTATCTGTGCAAATTTCTCTCACCATTCTACTTTTCCAAGATTTCGATTGGGATTTTGATTAATAATGTATCTATTTAATCCTATATACAAGGTGAATAAAATGTGCATGGCTTTAAACCTCTTGAGTTTGCATTGCAGAAAAAAGTAAATCAACTTACATGGACAATTAATGATATGTTACCTTCTTTTGCCATTTGATCATTTCTTGTTTATATGTTTTTCACCAAAACATTGCCAATTTTTCATAGAAATGATCACATCTAGTATTTTTATACGTTGCTCCTTGGCTGCCGGCAGGTGCTCATTCATTCAATAAGTATTGAATAGCTAATAACACGTTAGACCTTGGGGATGAAATCCTGAACAAGACAAAAATGATTTTATTTCTTCTAGTGAAGCTAACCGTA
>NC_134537.1:69488018-69503018 GCF_050624435.1 Tenrec ecaudatus | reverse complement strand
GGATGAAATCCTGAACAAGACAAAAATGATTTTATTTCTTCTAGTGAAGCTAACCGTATAGTAATAAATTCCAATGACTAAACATTCAATAATAAACCTGGGAACTGAGTATTAAAGTAGGAGAAGTGCAAGTTCTCTGGGAGGAAATAGACCAGGCTAAAAGACAACACACAGCCATCACGTCAATGTCTACTGATAGCAGCCCTATAGCTAGGGCAGGGAGACGTGCCCCGCACGTTTCTGAGACTATAACTTTTTATGGGAGCAGACAGTCTTGCTTTTTTTCCTGGAGTAAGTAGAAAACCCCGTTATCAAGTCGATGCCAACTCCCAACGATGGTATAGGACAGGTAGCACTGCTCTTGCGGGTTTCTAAGACTGTAACTCTTGACGGAGCAGCTGGGGTTACAGTTAGCATCCTGAGGCTGGTGGAAATGTCTCCTTCAACGAGACTGAGACCAAAAGGCTTACAGTCATCCTTGTCACTCTTCCTCCGGGACATGCCATGATCTGTTTGCCAGAAAACCTTGGGGATTCTAACTCTGCAAAAGAGCCAGATTCATCGCTTCTTTTGTCTCTGCCTTCTACCACTTCTACATCATTAATCTCTGATTTCTGCAATAGCCTCCTGCCTGCTCTCCTGCCTCTGCCTTTACAGAAGCATCCACTACATTCAATTCCAAATACACATACCTATTACTCGCTATTATTTACATAATATAAATTTCATTTCTGTCCATATCAATGGAATAAAAGCCATAATCTTTCTACTGGTCTAAGAGATTTCTTTAATTTCTCCTCCACCCCTCTGAAATATTTCTCCCATCACACTAGATCCTGTGATGGGAGGCTCTTCCTGCAGACCTGCCCAGTGCTTCCTTGGGACCCAAGAATGCGGTTCACTCTTTGAAATGGTTTTCTTCTAAGTATCCACTTGACTAGGTCCATTACTTCTTATAGTACTTTTTCAAATGCCACTTTGTCACTGCTGTGTTTCCTGACAATTGCATAATTACATTTACTTTCTGACCCATCCCAATTCTCCCTGTCTCTCCTGCTTAGCTAATTTTGTCCATAGTACTGAACATCAACTGTCATAGTGTGCACTTCGTCACGCTCTCGCTCTCGCTCACGCTCTCGCTCTCGCTCACGCTCACGCTCTCGCTCACGCTCTCGCTCTCGCTCTCGCTCTCGCTCTCGCTCTCGCTCACGCTCTCGCTCTCGCTCACGCTCTCGCTCACGCTCTCGCTCACGCTCTCGCTCTCGCTCACGCTCTCGCTCTCGCTCACGCTCTCGCTCTCGCTCACGCTCTCGCTCTCGCTCACGCTCTCGCTCTCGCTCACGCTCTCGCTCTCGCTCACGCTCTCGCTCTCGCTCACGCTCTCGCTCTCGCTCACGCTCTCGCTCTCGCTCACGCTCTCGCTCTCGCTCACGCTCTCGCTCTCGCTCTCGCTCTCGCTCTCGCTCACGCTCTCGCTCTCGCTCACGCTCTCGCTCTCGCTCACGCTCTCGCTCTCGCTCACGCTCTCGCTCTCGCTCACGCTCTCGCTCTCGCTCACGCTCTCGCTCTCGCTCACTCTCTCGCTCTCGCTCACGCTCTCGCTCTCGCTCACGCTCTCGCTGATTTAGGAGGCTCAGCACAAGGCTCTTGATTCATGTTTCACTCATGGTGGCTCTTTTTCCCCAAGAGTAATAAAACCCCATTTCTGATTCACAGCTAACGAAATGTCCACACTAAACAGTCCCACATTAGGGTTTATTTGCATGGCCCGATCACACGGGGTATCGTGTTCATTCGTTACATTGTTAGCAAATTATCCAGTCTCCTGGATAGATCACAACCACCTCACATTTGCATTCGCGGGTCTCTATGAATCAGCCTCAACTCAATGGCAATGAATTTTTTAGTTCGGTTAACCCAGTTAGTTGGCGAGAGTTACAGAGATTAAGGCTGGAAGATATCAAGTCATTCACTGCATTGCATTTGGCTGCTTTCAAAAACTAGCCCATGACAACTCCATGGGTCATAGCAGAATATTATTCAATATAGGGCTTAGGTCAAAGGGCACTGGAAATATACTATAACTATCACCGTGGGCTGAAGTACACCAATTATCATGAAATTGGTGCAGGATCAGGCAGAATTTCAGCATTTGTTCTGTTTTGCATGGGATCAGCATGTGTAAGGGCTGACCCAATGACAACTAACTGCAGCATATTGAAGCACTGCGTTAACTGAAATGCATAATCCCTAAAATTAAAGCATTATTGTTCTCACTAAAAGTAAGCACTTCCTTTATTCCCACCCCACCACACCCCGCTTTCTTAGTAGAAGGAGTGAGTGTTCCCTTCTTGCTTATGACATAAAGTAGAAAATTTCCATCCTGGACTTAGATTCAGCATCAGTAAAATCCATCTTATCTGTGCAAATTTCTCTCACCATTCTACTTTTCCAAGATTTCGATTGGGATTTTGATTAATAATGTATCTATTTAATCCTATATACAAGGTGAATAAAATGTGCATGGCTTTAAACCTCTTGAGTTTGCATTGCAGAAAAAAGTAAATCAACTTACATGGACAATTAATGATATGTTACCTTCTTTTGCCATTTGATCATTTCTTGTTTATATGTTTTTCACCAAAACATTGCCAATTTTTCATAGAAATGATCACATCTAGTATTTTTATACGTTGCTCCTTGGCTGCCGGCAGGTGCTCATTCATTCAATAAGTATTGAATAGCTAATAACACGTTAGACCTTGGGGATGAAATCCTGAACAAGACAAAAATGATTTTATTTCTTCTAGTGAAGCTAACCGTATAGTAATAAATTCCAATGACTAAACATTCAATAATAAACCTGGGAACTGAGTATTAAAGTAGGAGAAGTGCAAGTTCTCTGGGAGGAAATAGACCAGGCTAAAAGACAACACACAGCCATCACGTCAATGTCTACTGATAGCAGCCCTATAGCTAGGGCAGGGAGACGTGCCCCGCACGTTTCTGAGACTATAACTTTTTATGGGAGCAGACAGTCTTGCTTTTTTTCCTGGAGTAAGTAGAAAACCCCGTTATCAAGTCGATGCCAACTCCCAACGATGGTATAGGACAGGTAGCACTGCTCTTGCGGGTTTCTAAGACTGTAACTCTTGACGGAGCAGCTGGGGTTACAGTTAGCATCCTGAGGCTGGTGGAAATGTCTCCTTCAACGAGACTGAGACCAAAAGGCTTACAGTCATCCTTGTCACTCTTCCTCCGGGACATGCCATGATCTGTTTGCCAGAAAACCTTGGGGATTCTAACTCTGCAAAAGAGCCAGATTCATCGCTTCTTTTGTCTCTGCCTTCTACCACTTCTACATCATTAATCTCTGATTTCTGCAATAGCCTCCTGCCTGCTCTCCTGCCTCTGCCTTTACAGAAGCATCCACTACATTCAATTCCAAATACACATACCTATTACTCGCTATTATTTACATAATATAAATTTCATTTCTGTCCATATCAATGGAATAAAAGCCATAATCTTTCTACTGGTCTAAGAGATTTCTTTAATTTCTCCTCCACCCCTCTGAAATATTTCTCCCATCACACTAGATCCTGTGATGGGAGGCTCTTCCTGCAGACCTGCCCAGTGCTTCCTTGGGACCCAAGAATGCGGTTCACTCTTTGAAATGGTTTTCTTCTAAGTATCCACTTGACTAGGTCCATTACTTCTTATAGTTCTTTTTCAAATGCCACTTTGTCACTGCTGTGTTTCCTGACAATTGCATAATTACATTTACTTTCTGACCCATCCCAATTCTCCCTGTCTCTCCTGCTTAGCTAATTTTGTCCATAGTACTGAACATCAACTGTCATAGTGTGCAGTTCGTCACGCTCTCGCTCTCGCTCACGCTCTCGCTCTCGCTCACGCTCACGCTCTCGCTCACGCTCACGCTCTCGCTCTCGCTCTCGCTCACGCTCTCGCTCTCGCTCACGCTCTCGCTCTCGCTCACGCTCTCGCTCTCGCTCACGCTCTCGCTCTCGCTCTCGCTCTCGCTCACGCTCTCGCTCTCGCTCTCGCTCACGCTCTCGCTCTCGCTCTCGCTCTCGCTCTCGCTCTCGCTCACGCTCTCGCTCTCGCTCACGCTCTCGCTCTCGCTCACGCTCTCGCTCTCGCTCACGCTCTCGCTCTCGCTCACGCTCTCGCTCTCGCTCACGCTCTCGCTCTCGTTCACGCTCTCGCTCTCGCTCACGCTCTCGCTCTCGCTCACGCTCTCGCTCTCGCTCACGCTCTCGCTCTCGCTCACGCTCTCGCTCTCGCTCACGCTCTCGCTCTCGCTCACGCTCTCGCTCTCGCTCTCGCTCTCGCTCTCGCTCTCGCTCTCGCTCACGCTCTCGCTCTCGCTCACGCTCTCGCTCTCGCTCACGCTCTCGCTCTCGCTCACGCTCTCGCTCTCGCTCACGCTCACGCTCTCGCTCACGCTCTCGCTCTCGCTCACGCTCTCGCTCTCGCTCACGCTCTCGCTCTCGCTCTCGCTCTCGCTCTCGCTCTCGCTCTCGCTCTCGCTCTCGCTCTCGCTCTCGCTCTCGCTCACGCTCTCGCTCTCGCTCTCGCTCTCGCTCTCGCTCTCGCTCACGCTCTCGCTCTCGCTCTCGCTCTCGCTCTCGCTCACGCTCTCGCTCACGCTCACGCTCTCGCTCTCGCTCACGCTCTCGCTCTCGCTCACGCTCTCGCTCTCGCTCTCGCTCTCGCTCTCGCTCTCGCTCTCGCTCTCGCTCTCGCTCTCGCTCTCGCTCTCGCTCTCGCTCACGCTCTCGCTCTCGCTCACGCTCTCGCTCTCGCTCACGCTCTCGCTCTCGCTCACGCTCTCGCTCTCGCTCACGCTCTCGCTCTCGCTCACGCTCTCGCTCACGCTCTCGCTCTCGCTCACGCTCTCGCTCTCGCTCACGCTCTCGCTCACGCTCTCGCTCTCGCTCACGCTCTCGCTCTCGCTCTCGCTCTCGCTCACGCTCTCGCTCTCGCTCACGCTCTCGCTCTCGCTCACGCTCTTGCTGATTTAGGAGGCTCAGCACAAGGCTCTTGATTCATGTTTCACTCATGGTGGCTCTTTTTCCCCAAGAGTAATAAAACCCCATTTCTGATTCACAGCTAACGAAATGTCCACACTAAACAGTCCCACATTAGGGTTTATTTGCATGGCCCGATCACACGGGGTATCGTGTTCATTCGTTACATTGTTAGCAAATTATCCAGTCTCCTGGATAGATCACAACCACCTCACATTTGCATTCGCGGGTCTCTATGAATCAGCCTCAACTCAATGGCAATGAATTTTTTAGTTCGGTTAACCCAGTTAGTTGGCGAGAGTTACAGAGATTAAGGCTGGAAGATATCAAGTCATTCACTGCATTGCATTTGGCTGCTTTCAAAAACTAGCCCATGACAACTCCATGGGTCATAGCAGAATATTATTCAATATAGGGCTTAGGTCAAAGGGCACTGGAAATATACTATAACTATCACCGTGGGCTGAAGTACACCAATTATCATGAAATTGGTGCAGGATCAGGCAGAATTTCAGCATTTGTTCTGTTTTGCATGGGATCAGCATGTGTAAGGGCTGACCCAATGACAACTAACTGCAGCATATTGAAGCACTGCGTTAACTGAAATGCATAATCCCTAAAATTAAAGCATTATTGTTCTCACTAAAAGTAAGCACTTCCTTTATTCCCACCCCACCACACCCCGCTTTCTTAGTAGAAGGAGTGAGTGTTCCCTTCTTGCTTATGACATAAAGTAGAAAATTTCCATCCTGGACTTAGATTCAGCATCAGTAAAATCCATCTTATCTGTGCAAATTTCTCTCACCATTCTACTTTTCCAAGATTTCGATTGGGATTTTGATTAATAATGTATCTATTTAATCCTATATACAAGGTGAATAAAATGTGCATGGCTTTAAACCTCTTGAGTTTGCATTGCAGAAAAAAGTAAATCAACTTACATGGACAATTAATGATATGTTACCTTCTTTTGCCATTTGATCATTTCTTGTTTATATGTTTTTCACCAAAACATTGCCAATTTTTCATAGAAATGATCACATCTAGTATTTTTATACGTTGCTCCTTGGCTGCCGGCAGGTGCTCATTCATTCAATAAGTATTGAATAGCTAATAACACGTTAGACCTTGGGGATGAAATCCTGAACAAGACAAAAATGATTTTATTTCTTCTAGTGAAGCTAACCGTATAGTAATAAATTCCAATGACTAAACATTCAATAATAAACCTGGGAACTGAGTATTAAAGTAGGAGAAGTGCAAGTTCTCTGGGAGGAAATAGACCAGGCTAAAAGACAACACACAGCCATCACGTCAATGTCTACTGATAGCAGCCCTATAGCTAGGGCAGGGAGACGTGCCCCGCACGTTTCTGAGACTATAACTTTTTATGGGAGCAGACAGTCTTGCTTTTTTTCCTGGAGTAAGTAGAAAACCCCGTTATCAAGTCGATGCCAACTCCCAACGATGGTATAGGACAGGTAGCACTGCTCTTGCGGGTTTCTAAGACTGTAACTCTTGACGGAGCAGCTGGGGTTACAGTTAGCATCCTGAGGCTGGTGGAAATGTCTCCTTCAACGAGACTGAGACCAAAAGGCTTACAGTCATCCTTGTCACTCTTCCTCCGGGACATGCCATGATCTGTTTGCCAGAAAACCTTGGGGATTCTAACTCTGCAAAAGAGCCAGATTCATCGCTTCTTTTGTCTCTGCCTTCTACCACTTCTACATCATTAATCTCTGATTTCTGCAATAGCCTCCTGCCTGCTCTCCTGCCTCTGCCTTTACAGAAGCATCCACTACATTCAATTCCAAATACACATACCTATTACTCGCTATTATTTACATAATATAAATTTCATTTCTGTCCATATCAATGGAATAAAAGCCATAATCTTTCTACTGGTCTAAGAGATTTCTTTAATTTCTCCTCCACCCCTCTGAAATATTTCTCCCATCACACTAGATCCTGTGATGGGAGGCTCTTCCTGCAGACCTGCCCAGTGCTTCCTTGGGACCCAAGAATGCGGTTCAATCTTTGAAATGGTTTTCTTCTAAGTATCCACTTGACTAGGTCCATTACTTCTTATAGTTCTTTTTCAAATGCCACTTTGTCACTGCTGTGTTTCCTGACAATTGCATAATTACATTTACTTTCTGACCCATCCCAATTCTCCCTGTCTCTCCTGCTTAGCTAATTTTGTCCATAGTACTGAACATCAACTGTCATAGTGTGCAGTTCGTCACGCTCTCGCTCTCGCTCACGCTCTCGCTCTCGCTCACGCTCTCGCTCTCGCTCACGCTCTCGCTCTCGCTCACGCTCTCGCTCTCGCTCTCGCTCTCGCTCTCGCTCACGCTCTCGCTCTCGCTCACGCTCTCGCTCTCGCTCACGCTCTCGCTCTCGCTCACGCTCTCGCTCTCGCTCACGCTCTCGCTCTCGCTCTCGCTCTCGCTCTCGCTCTCGCTCACGCTCTCGCTCACGCTCTCGCTCTCGCTCACGCTCTCGCTCTCGCTCTCGCTCTCGCTCTCGCTCTCGCTCACGCTCTCGCTCTCGCTCACGCTCTCGCTCACGCTCTCGCTCTCGCTCACGCTCTCGCTCTCGCTCTCGCTCTCGCTCTCGCTCTCGCTCTCGCTCTCGCTCACGCTCTCGCTCTCGCTCACGCTCTCGCTCTCGCTCACTCTCTCGCTCTCGCTCACGCTCACGCTCTCGCTCACGCTCTCGCTCTCGCTCACGCTCTCGCTCTCGCTCTCGCTCTCGCTCTCGCTCTCGCACTCGCTCTCGCTCTCGCTCTCGCTCTCGCTCTCGCTCTCGCTCTCGCTCACGCTCTCGCTCTCGCTCACGCTCTCGCTCTCGCTCTCGCTCTCGCTCTCGCTCTCGCTCTCGCTCACGCTCTCGCTCTCGCTCTCGCTCTCGCTCTCGCTCTCGCTCACGCTCTCGCTCTCGCTCACGCTCTCGCTCTCGCTCACGCTCTCGCTCTCGCTCACGCTCTCGCTCTCGCTCTCGCTCTCGCTCTCGCTCTCGCTCACGCTCTCGCTCTCGCTCTCGCTCTCGCTCTCGCTCACGCTCTCGCTCTCGCTCACGCTCTCGCTCTCGCTCACGCTCTCGCTCTCGCTCACGCTCTCGCTCTCGCTCACGCTCTCGCTCTCGCTCTCGCTCTCGCTCTCGCTCTCGCTCACGCTCTCGCTCTCGCTCTCGCTCTCGCTCACGCTCTCGCTCTCGCTCACGCTCTCGCTCTCGCTCACGCTCTCGCTCACGCTCACGCTCTCGCTCTCGCTCACGCTCTCGCTCTCGCTCTCGCTCTCGCTCTCGCTCTCGCTCTCGCTCTCGCTCTCGCTCTCGCTCACGCTCTCGCTCTCGCTCTCGCTCTCGCTCTCGCTCTCGCTCTCGCTCTCGCTCTCGCTCTCGCTCACGCTCTCGCTCTCGCTCACGCTCTCGCTCTCGCTCACGCTCTCGCTCTCGCTCTCGCTCTCGCTCTCGCTCTCGCTCTCGCTCTCGCTCACGCTCTCGCTCTCGCTCACGCTCTCGCTCTCGCTCACGCTCTCGCTCTCGCTCACGCTCTCGCTCTCGCTCACGCTCTCGCTCTCGCTCACGCTCTCGCTCTCGCTCACGCTCTCGCTCTCGCTCACGCTCTCGCTCTCGCTCACGCTCTCGCTGATTTAGGAGGCTCAGCACAAGGCTCTTGATTCATGTTTCACTCATGGTGGCTCTTTTTCCCCAAGAGTAATAAAACCCCATTTCTGATTCACAGCTAACGAAATGTCCACACTAAACAGTCCCACATTAGGGTTTATTTGCATGGCCCGATCACACGGGGTATCGTGTTCATTCGTTACATTGTTAGCAAATTATCCAGTCTCCTGGATAGATCACAACCACCTCACATTTGCATTCGCGGGTCTCTATGAATCAGCCTCAACTCAATGGCAATGAATTTTTTAGTTCGGTTAACCCAGTTAGTTGGCGAGAGTTACAGAGATTAAGGCTGGAAGATATCAAGTCATTCACTGCATTGCATTTGGCTGCTTTCAAAAACTAGCCCATGACAACTCCATGGGTCATAGCAGAATATTATTCAATATAGGGCTTAGGTCAAAGGGCACTGGAAATATACTATAACTATCACCGTGGGCTGAAGTACACCAATTATCATGAAATTGGTGCAGGATCAGGCAGAATTTCAGCATTTGTTCTGTTTTGCATGGGATCAGCATGTGTAAGGGCTGACCCAATGACAACTAACTGCAGCATATTGAAGCACTGCGTTAACTGAAATGCATAATCCCTAAAATTAAAGCATTATTGTTCTCACTAAAAGTAAGCACTTCCTTTATTCCCACCCCACCACACCCCGCTTTCTTAGTAGAAGGAGTGAGTGTTCCCTTCTTGCTTATGACATAAAGTAGAAAATTTCCATCCTGGACTTAGATTCAGCATCAGTAAAATCCATCTTATCTGTGCAAATTTCTCTCACCATTCTACTTTTCCAAGATTTCGATTGGGATTTTGATTAATAATGTATCTATTTAATCCTATATACAAGGTGAATAAAATGTGCATGGCTTTAAACCTCTTGAGTTTGCATTGCAGAAAAAAGTAAATCAACTTACATGGACAATTAATGATATGTTACCTTCTTTTGCCATTTGATCATTTCTTGTTTATATGTTTTTCACCAAAACATTGCCAATTTTTCATAGAAATGATCACATCTAGTATTTTTATACGTTGCTCCTTGGCTGCCGGCAGGTGCTCATTCATTCAATAAGTATTGAATAGCTAATAACACGTTAGACCTTGGGGATGAAATCCTGAACAAGACAAAAATGATTTTATTTCTTCTAGTGAAGCTAACCGTATAGTAATAAATTCCAATGACTAAACATTCAATAATAAACCTGGGAACTGAGTATTAAAGTAGGAGAAGTGCAAGTTCTCTGGGAGGAAATAGACCAGGCTAAAAGACAACACACAGCCATCACGTCAATGTCTACTGATAGCAGCCCTATAGCTAGGGCAGGGAGACGTGCCCCGCACGTTTCTGAGACTATAACTTTTTATGGGAGCAGACAGTCTTGCTTTTTTTCCTGGAGTAAGTAGAAAACCCCGTTATCAAGTCGATGCCAACTCCCAACGATGGTATAGGACAGGTAGCACTGCTCTTGCGGGTTTCTAAGACTGTAACTCTTGACGGAGCAGCTGGGGTTACAGTTAGCATCCTGAGGCTGGTGGAAATGTCTCCTTCAACGAGACTGAGACCAAAAGGCTTACAGTCATCCTTGTCACTCTTCCTCCGGGACATGCCATGATCTGTTTGCCAGAAAACCTTGGGGATTCTAACTCTGCAAAAGAGCCAGATTCATCGCTTCTTTTGTCTCTGCCTTCTACCACTTCTACATCATTAATCTCTGATTTCTGCAATAGCCTCCTGCCTGCTCTCCTGCCTCTGCCTTTACAGAAGCATCCACTACATTCAATTCCAAATACACATACCTATTACTCGCTATTATTTACATAATATAAATTTCATTTCTGTCCATATCAATGGAATAAAAGCCATAATCTTTCTACTGGTCTAAGAGATTTCTTTAATTTCTCCTCCACCCCTCTGAAATATTTCTCCCATCACACTAGATCCTGTGATGGGAGGCTCTTCCTGCAGACCTGCCCAGTGCTTCCTTGGGACCCAAGAATGCGGTTCAATCTTTGAAATGGTTTTCTTCTAAGTATCCACTTGACTAGGTCCATTACTTCTTATAGTTCTTTTTCAAATGCCACTTTGTCACTGCTGTGTTTCCTGACAATTGCATAATTACATTTACTTTCTGACCCATCCCAATTCTCCCTGTCTCTCCTGCTTAGCTAATTTTGTCCATAGTACTGAACATCAACTGTCATAGTGTGCAGTTCGTCACGCTCTCGCTCTCGCTCACGCTCTCGCTCTCGCTCACGCTCACGCTCTCGCTCACGCTCACGCTCTCGCTCTCGCTCTCGCTCTCGCTCACGCTCTCGCTCTCGCTCTCGCTCTCGCTCTCGCTCACGCTCTCGCTCTCGCTCACGCTCTCGCTCTCGCTCTCGCTCTCGCTCTCGCTCACGCTCTCGCTCTCGCTCTCGCTCTCGCTCTCGCTCACGCTCTCGCTCTCGCTCTCGCTCTCGCTCTCGCTCTCGCTCTCGCTCTCGCTCTCGCTCTCGCTCTCGCTCACGCTCTCGCTCTCGCTCACGCTCTCGCTCTCGCTCACGCTCTCGCTCTCGCTCTCGCTCTCGCTCTCGCTCACGCTCTCGCTCTCGCTCACGCTCTCGCTCTCGCTCACGCTCTCGCTCTCGCTCACGCTCTCGCTCTCGCTCACGCTCTCGCTCTCGCTCTCGCTCTCGCTCTCGCTCTCGCTCACGCTCTCGCTCACGCTCTCGCTCTCGCTCACGCTCTCGCTCTCGCTCTCGCTCTCGCTCTCGCTCTCGCTCACGCTCTCGCTCTCGCTCACGCTCTCGCTCACGCTCTCGCTCTCGCTCACGCTCTCGCTCTCGCTCTCGCTCTCGCTCTCGCTCTCGCTCACGCTCTCGCTCTCGCTCACGCTCTCGCTCTCGCTCACTCTCTCGCTCTCGCTCACGCTCACGCTCTCGCTCACGCTCTCGCTCTCGCTCACGCTCTCGCTCTCGCTCTCGCTCTCGCTCTCGCTCTCGCACTCGCTCTCGCTCTCGCTCACGCTCTCGCTCTCGCTCACGCTCTCGCTCTCGCTCACGCTCTCGCTCTCGCTCTCGCTCTCGCTCTCGCTCTCGCTCTCGCTCTCGCTCTCGCTCACGCTCTCGCTCTCGCTCTCGCTCTCGCTCTCGCTCTCGCTCACGCTCTCGCTCTCGCTCACGCTCTCGCTCTCGCTCACGCTCTCGCTCTCGCTCACGCTCTCGCTCTCGCTCTCGCTCTCGCTCTCGCTCTCGCTCACGCTCTCGCTCTCGCTCTCGCTCTCGCTCTCGCTCACGCTCTCGCTCTCGCTCACGCTCTCGCTCTCGCTCACGCTCTCGCTCTCGCTCACGCTCTCGCTCTCGCTCACGCTCTCGCTCTCGCTCTCGCTCTCGCTCTCGCTCTCGCTCTCGCTCTCGCTCACGCTCTCGCTCTCGCTCTCGCTCTCGCTCACGCTCTCGCTCTCGCTCACGCTCTCGCTCTCGCTCACGCCCTCGCTCACGCTCACGCCCTCGCTCTCGCTCACGCTCTCGCTCTCGCTCTCGCTCTCGCTCTCGCTCTCGCTCTCGCTCTCGCTCTCGCTCTCGCTCACGCTCTCGCTCTCGCTCTCGCTCTCGCTCTCGCTCTCGCTCTCGCTCTCGCTCTCGCTCTCGCTCTCGCTCACGCTCTCGCTCTCGCTCACGCTCTCGCTCTCGCTCACGCTCTCGCTCTCGCTCTCGCTCTCGCTCTCGCTCTCGCTCTCGCTCTCGCTCACGCTCTCGCTCTCGCTCACGCTCTCGCTCTCGCTCACGCTCTCGCTCTCGCTCACGCTCTCGCTCTCGCTCACGCTCTCGCTCTCGCTCACGCTCTCGCTCTCGCTCACGCTCTCGCTCTCGCTCACGCTCTCGCTGATTTAGGAGGCTCAGCACAAGGCTCTTGATTCATGTTTCACTCATGGTGGCTCTTTTTCCCCAAGAGTAATAAAACCCCATTTCTGATTCACAGCTAACGAAATGTCCACACTAAACAGTCCCACATTAGGGTTTATTTGCATGGCCCGATCACACGGGGTATCGTGTTCATTCGTTACATTGTTAGCAAATTATCCAGTCTCCTGGATAGATCACAACCACCTCACATTTGCATTCGCGGGTCTCTATGAATCAGCCTCAACTCAATCGCAATGAATTTTTTAGTTCGGTTAACCCAGTTAGTTGGCGAGAGTTACAGAGATTAAGGCTGGAAGATATCAAGTCATTCACTGCATTGCATTTGGCTGCTTTCAAAAACTAGCCCATGACAACTCCATGGGTCATAGCAGAATATTATTCAATATAGGGCTTAGGTCAAAGGGCACTGGAAATATACTATAACTATCACCGTGGGCTGAAGTACACCAATTATCATGAAATTGGTGCAGGATCAGGCAGAATTTCAGCATTTGTTCTGTTTTGCATGGGATCAGCATGTGTAAGGGCTGACCCAATGACAACTAACTGCAGCATATTGAAGCACTGCGTTAACTGAAATGCATAATCCCTAAAATTAAAGCATTATTGTTCTCACTAAAAGTAAGCACTTCCTTTATTCCCACCCCACCACACCCCGCTTTCTTAGTAGAAGGAGTGAGTGTTCCCTTCTTGCTTATGACATAAAGTAGAAAATTTCCATCCTGGACTTAGATTCAGCATCAGTAAAATCCATCTTATCTGTGCAAATTTCTCTCACCATTCTACTTTTCCAAGATTTCGATTGGGATTTTGATTAATAATGTATCTATTTAATCCTATATACAAGGTGAATAAAATGTGCATGGCTTTAAACCTCTTGAGTTTGCATTGCAGAAAAAAGTAAATCAACTTACATGGACAATTAATGATATGTTACCTTCTTTTGCCATTTGATCATTTCTTGTTTATATGTTTTTCACCAAAACATTGCCAATTTTTCATAGAAATGATCACATCTAGTATTTTTATACGTTGCTCCTTGGCTGCCGGCAGGTGCTCATTCATTCAATAAGTATTGAATAGCTAATAACACGTTAGACCTTGGGGATGAAATCCTGAACAAGACAAAAATGATTTTATTTCTTCTAGTGAAGCTAACCGTATAGTAATAAATTCCAATGACTAAACATTCAATAATAAACCTGGGAACTGAGTATTAAAGTAGGAGAAGTGCAAGTTCTCTGGGAGGAAATAGACCAGGCTAAAAGACAACACACAGCCATCACGTCAATGTCTACTGATAGCAGCCCTATAGCTAGGGCAGGGAGACGTGCCCCGCACGTTTCTGAGACTATAACTTTTTATGGGAGCAGACAGTCTTGCTTTTTTTCCTGGAGTAAGTAGAAAACCCCGTTATCAAGTCGATGCCAACTCCCAACGATGGTATAGGACAGGTAGCACTGCTCTTGCGGGTTTCTAAGACTGTAACTCTTGACGGAGCAGCTGGGGTTACAGTTAGCATCCTGAGGCTGGTGGAAATGTCTCCTTCAACGAGACTGAGACCAAAAGGCTTACAGTCATCCTTGTCACTCTTCCTCCGGGACATGCCATGATCTGTTTGCCAGAAAACCTTGGGGATTCTAACTCTGCAAAAGAGCCAGATTCATCGCTTCTTTTGTCTCTGCCTTCTACCACTTCTACATCATTAATCTCTGATTTCTGCAATAGCCTCCTGCCTGCTCTCCTGCCTCTGCCTTTACAGAAGCATCCACTACATTCAATTCCAAATACACATACCTATTACTCGCTATTATTTACATAATATAAATTTCATTTCTGTCCATATCAATGGAATAAAAGCCATAATCTTTCTACTGGTCTAAGAGATTTCTTTAATTTCTCCTCCACCCCTCTGAAATATTTCTCCCATCACACTAGATCCTGTGATGGGAGGCTCTTCCTGCAGACCTGCCCAGTGCTTCCTTGGGACCCAAGAATGCGGTTCAATCTTTGAAATGGTTTTCTTCTAAGTATCCACTTGACTAGGTCCATTACTTCTTATAGTTCTTTTTCAAATGCCACTTTGTCACTGCTGTGTTTCCTGACAATTGCATAATTACATTTACTTTCTGACCCATCCCAATTCTCCCTGTCTCTCCTGCTTAGCTAATTTTGTCCATAGTACTGAACATCAACTGTCATAGTGTGCAGTTCGTCACGCTCTCGCTCTCGCTCACGCTCTCGCTCTCGCTCACGCTCTCGCTCTCGCTCACGCTCACGCTCTCGCTCTCGCTCTCGCTCTCGCTCACGCTCTCGCTCTCGCTCTCGCTCTCGCTCTCGCTCACGC
>NC_134537.1:69483018-69485518 GCF_050624435.1 Tenrec ecaudatus | reverse complement strand
CAGTCCCACATTAGGGTTTATTTGCATGGCCCGATCACACGGGGTATCGTGTTCATTCGTTACATTGTTAGCAAATTATCCAGTCTCCTGGATAGATCACAACCACCTCACATTTGCATTCGCGGGTCTCTATGAATCAGCCTCAACTCAATGGCAATGAATTTTTTAGTTCGGTTAACCCAGTTAGTTGGCGAGAGTTACAGAGATTAAGGCTGGAAGATATCAAGTCATTCACTGCATTGCATTTGGCTGCTTTCAAAAACTAGCCCATGACAACTCCATGGGTCATAGCAGAATATTATTCAATATAGGGCTTAGGTCAAAGGGCACTGGAAATATACTATAACTATCACCGTGGGCTGAAGTACACCAATTATCATGAAATTGGTGCAGGATCAGGCAGAATTTCAGCATTTGTTCTGTTTTGCATGGGATCAGCATGTGTAAGGGCTGACCCAATGACAACTAACTGCAGCATATTGAAGCACTGCGTTAACTGAAATGCATAATCCCTAAAATTAAAGCATTATTGTTCTCACTAAAAGTAAGCACTTCCTTTATTCCCACCCCACCACACCCCGCTTTCTTAGTAGAAGGAGTGAGTGTTCCCTTCTTGCTTATGACATAAAGTAGAAAATTTCCATCCTGGACTTAGATTCAGCATCAGTAAAATCCATCTTATCTGTGCAAATTTCTCTCACCATTCTACTTTTCCAAGATTTCGATTGGGATTTTGATTAATAATGTATCTATTTAATCCTATATACAAGGTGAATAAAATGTGCATGGCTTTAAACCTCTTGAGTTTGCATTGCAGAAAAAAGTAAATCAACTTACATGGACAATTAATGATATGTTACCTTCTTTTGCCATTTGATCATTTCTTGTTTATATGTTTTTCACCAAAACATTGCCAATTTTTCATAGAAATGATCACATCTAGTATTTTTATACGTTGCTCCTTGGCTGCCGGCAGGTGCTCATTCATTCAATAAGTATTGAATAGCTAATAACACGTTAGACCTTGGGGATGAAATCCTGAACAAGACAAAAATGATTTTATTTCTTCTAGTGAAGCTAACCGTATAGTAATAAATTCCAATGACTAAACATTCAATAATAAACCTGGGAACTGAGTATTAAAGTAGGAGAAGTGCAAGTTCTCTGGGAGGAAATAGACCAGGCTAAAAGACAACACACAGCCATCACGTCAATGTCTACTGATAGCAGCCCTATAGCTAGGGCAGGGAGACGTGCCCCGCACGTTTCTGAGACTATAACTTTTTATGGGAGCAGACAGTCTTGCTTTTTTTCCTGGAGTAAGTAGAAAACCCCGTTATCAAGTCGATGCCAACTCCCAACGATGGTATAGGACAGGTAGCACTGCTCTTGCGGGTTTCTAAGACTGTAACTCTTGACGGAGCAGCTGGGGTTACAGTTAGCATCCTGAGGCTGGTGGAAATGTCTCCTTCAACGAGACTGAGACCAAAAGGCTTACAGTCATCCTTGTCACTCTTCCTCCGGGACATGCCATGATCTGTTTGCCAGAAAACCTTGGGGATTCTAACTCTGCAAAAGAGCCAGATTCATCGCTTCTTTTGTCTCTGCCTTCTACCACTTCTACATCATTAATCTCTGATTTCTGCAATAGCCTCCTGCCTGCTCTCCTGCCTCTGCCTTTACAGAAGCATCCACTACATTCAATTCCAAATACACATACCTATTACTCGCTATTATTTACATAATATAAATTTCATTTCTGTCCATATCAATGGAATAAAAGCCATAATCTTTCTACTGGTCTAAGAGATTTCTTTAATTTCTCCTCCACCCCTCTGAAATATTTCTCCCATCACACTAGATCCTGTGATGGGAGGCTCTTCCTGCAGACCTGCCCAGTGCTTCCTTGGGACCCAAGAATGCGGTTCAATCTTTGAAATGGTTTTCTTCTAAGTATCCACTTGACTAGGTCCATTACTTCTTATAGTTCTTTTTCAAATGCCACTTTGTCACTGCTGTGTTTCCTGACAATTGCATAATTACATTTACTTTCTGACCCATCCCAATTCTCCCTGTCTCTCCTGCTTAGCTAATTTTGTCCATAGTACTGAACATCAACTGTCATAGTGTGCAGTTCGTCACGCTCTCGCTCTCGCTCACGCTCTCGCTCTCGCTCACGCTCACGCTCTCGCTCACGCTCACGCTCTCGCTCTCGCTCTCGCTCTCGCTCACGCTCTCGCTCTCGCTCTCGCTCTCGCTCACGCTCTCGCTCTCGCTCACGCTCTCGCTCTCGCTCTCGCTCTCGCTCTCGCTCACGCTCTCGCTCTCGCTCTCGCTCTCGCTCTCGCTCACGCTCTCGCTCTCGCTCTCGCTCTCGCTCTCGCTCTCGCTCTCGCTCTCGCTCACGCTCTCGCTCTCGCTCACGCTCTCGCTCTCGCTCACGCTCTCGCTCTCGCTCTCGCTCTCGCTCTCGCTCACGCTCTCGCTCTCGCTCACGCTC
>NC_134537.1:69468018-69480518 GCF_050624435.1 Tenrec ecaudatus | reverse complement strand
GAAATATACTATAACTATCACCGTGGGCTGAAGTACACCAATTATCATGAAATTGGTGCAGGATCAGGCAGAATTTCAGCATTTGTTCTGTTTTGCATGGGATCAGCATGTGTAAGGGCTGACCCAATGACAACTAACTGCAGCATATTGAAGCACTGCGTTAACTGAAATGCATAATCCCTAAAATTAAAGCATTATTGTTCTCACTAAAAGTAAGCACTTCCTTTATTCCCACCCCACCACACCCCGCTTTCTTAGTAGAAGGAGTGAGTGTTCCCTTCTTGCTTATGACATAAAGTAGAAAATTTCCATCCTGGACTTAGATTCAGCATCAGTAAAATCCATCTTATCTGTGCAAATTTCTCTCACCATTCTACTTTTCCAAGATTTCGATTGGGATTTTGATTAATAATGTATCTATTTAATCCTATATACAAGGTGAATAAAATGTGCATGGCTTTAAACCTCTTGAGTTTGCATTGCAGAAAAAAGTAAATCAACTTACATGGACAATTAATGATATGTTACCTTCTTTTGCCATTTGATCATTTCTTGTTTATATGTTTTTCACCAAAACATTGCCAATTTTTCATAGAAATGATCACATCTAGTATTTTTATACGTTGCTCCTTGGCTGCCGGCAGGTGCTCATTCATTCAATAAGTATTGAATAGCTAATAACACGTTAGACCTTGGGGATGAAATCCTGAACAAGACAAAAATGATTTTATTTCTTCTAGTGAAGCTAACCGTATAGTAATAAATTCCAATGACTAAACATTCAATAATAAACCTGGGAACTGAGTATTAAAGTAGGAGAAGTGCAAGTTCTCTGGGAGGAAATAGACCAGGCTAAAAGACAACACACAGCCATCACGTCAATGTCTACTGATAGCAGCCCTATAGCTAGGGCAGGGAGACGTGCCCCGCACGTTTCTGAGACTATAACTTTTTATGGGAGCAGACAGTCTTGCTTTTTTTCCTGGAGTAAGTAGAAAACCCCGTTATCAAGTCGATGCCAACTCCCAACGATGGTATAGGACAGGTAGCACTGCTCTTGCGGGTTTCTAAGACTGTAACTCTTGACGGAGCAGCTGGGGTTACAGTTAGCATCCTGAGGCTGGTGGAAATGTCTCCTTCAACGAGACTGAGACCAAAAGGCTTACAGTCATCCTTGTCACTCTTCCTCCGGGACATGCCATGATCTGTTTGCCAGAAAACCTTGGGGATTCTAACTCTGCAAAAGAGCCAGATTCATCGCTTCTTTTGTCTCTGCCTTCTACCACTTCTACATCATTAATCTCTGATTTCTGCAATAGCCTCCTGCCTGCTCTCCTGCCTCTGCCTTTACAGAAGCATCCACTACATTCAATTCCAAATACACATACCTATTACTCGCTATTATTTACATAATATAAATTTCATTTCTGTCCATATCAATGGAATAAAAGCCATAATCTTTCTACTGGTCTAAGAGATTTCTTTAATTTCTCCTCCACCCCTCTGAAATATTTCTCCCATCACACTAGATCCTGTGATGGGAGGCTCTTCCTGCAGACCTGCCCAGTGCTTCCTTGGGACCCAAGAATGCGGTTCAATCTTTGAAATGGTTTTCTTCTAAGTATCCACTTGACTAGGTCCATTACTTCTTATAGTTCTTTTTCAAATGCCACTTTGTCACTGCTGTGTTTCCTGACAATTGCATAATTACATTTACTTTCTGACCCATCCCAATTCTCCCTGTCTCTCCTGCTTAGCTAATTTTGTCCATAGTACTGAACATCAACTGTCATAGTGTGCAGTTCGTCACGCTCTCGCTCTCGCTCACGCTCTCGCTCTCGCTCACGCTCTCGCTCTCGCTCACGCTCTCGCTCTCGCTCACGCTCTCGCTCTCGCTCTCGCTCTCGCTCTCGCTCACGCTCTCGCTCTCGCTCACGCTCTCGCTCTCGCTCTCGCTCTCGCTCACGCTCTCGCTCTCGCTCACGCTCTCGCTCTCGCTCTCGCTCTCGCTCTCGCTCTCGCTCTCGCTCACGCTCTCGCTCACGCTCTCGCTCTCGCTCACGCTCTCGCTCTCGCTCTCGCTCTCGCTCTCGCTCACGCTCTCGCTCACGCTCTCGCTCTCGCTCACGCTCTCGCTCTCGCTCACGCTCTCGCTCTCGCTCTCGCTCTCGCTCACGCTCTCGCTCTCGCTCACGCTCTCGCTCTCGCTCACGCTCTCGCTCTCGCTCACGCTCTCGCTCTCGCTCACGCTCTCGCTCTCGCTCACGCTCTCGCTCTCGCTCACGCTCTCGCTCTCGCTCACGCTCTCGCTCTCGCTCACGCTCTCGCTCTCGCTCACGCTCTCGCTCTCGCTCTCGCTCTCGCTCTCGCTCACGCTCTCGCTCTCGCTCACGCTCTCGCTCACGCTCTCGCTCTCGCTCACGCTCTCGCTCTCGCTCTCGCTCTCGCTCTCGCTCTCGCTCACGCTCTCGCTCTCGCTCTCGCTCTCGCTCTCGCTCTCGCTCTCGCTCTCGCTCTCGCTCACGCTCTCGCTCTCGCTCTCGCTCTCGCTCACGCTCTCGCTCTCGCTCACGCTCTCGCTCTCGCTCACGCTCTTGCTGATTTAGGAGGCTCAGCACAAGGCTCTTGATTCATGTTTCACTCATGGTGGCTCTTTTTCCCCAAGAGTAATAAAACCCCATTTCTGATTCACAGCTAACGAAATGTCCACACTAAACAGTCCCACATTAGGGTTTATTTGCATGGCCCGATCACACGGGGTATCGTGTTCATTCGTTACATTGTTAGCAAATTATCCAGTCTCCTGGATAGATCACAACCACCTCACATTTGCATTCGCGGGTCTCTATGAATCAGCCTCAACTCAATGGCAATGAATTTTTTAGTTCGGTTAACCCAGTTAGTTGGCGAGAGTTACAGAGATTAAGGCTGGAAGATATCAAGTCATTCACTGCATTGCATTTGGCTGCTTTCAAAAACTAGCCCATGACAACTCCATGGGTCATAGCAGAATATTATTCAATATAGGGCTTAGGTCAAAGGGCACTGGAAATATACTATAACTATCACCGTGGGCTGAAGTACACCAATTATCATGAAATTGGTGCAGGATCAGGCAGAATTTCAGCATTTGTTCTGTTTTGCATGGGATCAGCATGTGTAAGGGCTGACCCAATGACAACTAACTGCAGCATATTGAAGCACTGCGTTAACTGAAATGCATAATCCCTAAAATTAAAGCATTATTGTTCTCACTAAAAGTAAGCACTTCCTTTATTCCCACCCCACCACACCCCGCTTTCTTAGTAGAAGGAGTGAGTGTTCCCTTCTTGCTTATGACATAAAGTAGAAAATTTCCATCCTGGACTTAGATTCAGCATCAGTAAAATCCATCTTATCTGTGCAAATTTCTCTCACCATTCTACTTTTCCAAGATTTCGATTGGGATTTTGATTAATAATGTATCTATTTAATCCTATATACAAGGTGAATAAAATGTGCATGGCTTTAAACCTCTTGAGTTTGCATTGCAGAAAAAAGTAAATCAACTTACATGGACAATTAATGATATGTTACCTTCTTTTGCCATTTGATCATTTCTTGTTTATATGTTTTTCACCAAAACATTGCCAATTTTTCATAGAAATGATCACATCTAGTATTTTTATACGTTGCTCCTTGGCTGCCGGCAGGTGCTCATTCATTCAATAAGTATTGAATAGCTAATAACACGTTAGACCTTGGGGATGAAATCCTGAACAAGACAAAAATGATTTTATTTCTTCTAGTGAAGCTAACCGTATAGTAATAAATTCCAATGACTAAACATTCAATAATAAACCTGGGAACTGAGTATTAAAGTAGGAGAAGTGCAAGTTCTCTGGGAGGAAATAGACCAGGCTAAAAGACAACACACAGCCATCACGTCAATGTCTACTGATAGCAGCCCTATAGCTAGGGCAGGGAGACGTGCCCCGCACGTTTCTGAGACTATAACTTTTTATGGGAGCAGACAGTCTTGCTTTTTTTCCTGGAGTAAGTAGAAAACCCCGTTATCAAGTCGATGCCAACTCCCAACGATGGTATAGGACAGGTAGCACTGCTCTTGCGGGTTTCTAAGACTGTAACTCTTGACGGAGCAGCTGGGGTTACAGTTAGCATCCTGAGGCTGGTGGAAATGTCTCCTTCAACGAGACTGAGACCAAAAGGCTTACAGTCATCCTTGTCACTCTTCCTCCGGGACATGCCATGATCTGTTTGCCAGAAAACCTTGGGGATTCTAACTCTGCAAAAGAGCCAGATTCATCGCTTCTTTTGTCTCTGCCTTCTACCACTTCTACATCATTAATCTCTGATTTCTGCAATAGCCTCCTGCCTGCTCTCCTGCCTCTGCCTTTACAGAAGCATCCACTACATTCAATTCCAAATACACATACCTATTACTCGCTATTATTTACATAATATAAATTTCATTTCTGTCCATATCAATGGAATAAAAGCCATAATCTTTCTACTGGTCTAAGAGATTTCTTTAATTTCTCCTCCACCCCTCTGAAATATTTCTCCCATCACACTAGATCCTGTGATGGGAGGCTCTTCCTGCAGACCTGCCCAGTGCTTCCTTGGGACCCAAGAATGCGGTTCAATCTTTGAAATGGTTTTCTTCTAAGTATCCACTTGACTAGGTCCATTACTTCTTATAGTTCTTTTTCAAATGCCACTTTGTCACTGCTGTGTTTCCTGACAATTGCATAATTACATTTACTTTCTGACCCATCCCAATTCTCCCTGTCTCTCCTGCTTAGCTAATTTTGTCCATAGTACTGAACATCAACTGTCATAGTGTGCAGTTCGTCACGCTCTCGCTCTCGCTCACGCTCTCGCTCTCGCTCACGCTCTCGCTCTCGCTCACGCTCTCGCTCTCGCTCACGCTCTCGCTCTCGCTCTCGCTCTCGCTCTCGCTCACGCTCTCGCTCTCGCTCACGCTCTCGCTCTCGCTCACGCTCTCGCTCTCGCTCACGCTCTCGCTCTCGCTCACGCTCTCGCTCTCGCTCTCGCTCTCGCTCTCGCTCTCGCTCACGCTCTCGCTCACGCTCTCGCTCTCGCTCACGCTCTCGCTCTCGCTCTCGCTCTCGCTCTCGCTCTCGCTCACGCTCTCGCTCTCGCTCACGCTCTCGCTCACGCTCTCGCTCTCGCTCACGCTCTCGCTCTCGCTCTCGCTCTCGCTCTCGCTCTCGCTCTCGCTCTCGCTCACGCTCTCGCTCTCGCTCACGCTCTCGCTCTCGCTCACTCTCTCGCTCTCGCTCACGCTCACGCTCTCGCTCACGCTCTCGCTCTCGCTCACGCTCTCGCTCTCGCTCTCGCTCTCGCTCTCGCTCTCGCACTCGCTCTCGCTCTCGCTCTCGCTCTCGCTCTCGCTCTCGCTCTCGCTCACGCTCTCGCTCTCGCTCACGCTCTCGCTCTCGCTCTCGCTCTCGCTCTCGCTCTCGCTCTCGCTCACGCTCTCGCTCTCGCTCTCGCTCTCGCTCTCGCTCTCGCTCACGCTCTCGCTCTCGCTCACGCTCTCGCTCTCGCTCACGCTCTCGCTCTCGCTCACGCTCTCGCTCTCGCTCTCGCTCTCGCTCTCGCTCTCGCTCACGCTCTCGCTCTCGCTCTCGCTCTCGCTCTCGCTCACGCTCTCGCTCTCGCTCACGCTCTCGCTCTCGCTCACGCTCTCGCTCTCGCTCACGCTCTCGCTCTCGCTCACGCTCTCGCTCTCGCTCTCGCTCTCGCTCTCGCTCTCGCTCACGCTCTCGCTCTCGCTCTCGCTCTCGCTCACGCTCTCGCTCTCGCTCACGCTCTCGCTCTCGCTCACGCTCTCGCTCACGCTCACGCTCTCGCTCTCGCTCACGCTCTCGCTCTCGCTCTCGCTCTCGCTCTCGCTCTCGCTCTCGCTCTCGCTCTCGCTCTCGCTCACGCTCTCGCTCTCGCTCTCGCTCTCGCTCTCGCTCTCGCTCTCGCTCTCGCTCTCGCTCTCGCTCACGCTCTCGCTCTCGCTCACGCTCTCGCTCTCGCTCACGCTCTCGCTCTCGCTCTCGCTCTCGCTCTCGCTCTCGCTCTCGCTCTCGCTCACGCTCTCGCTCTCGCTCACGCTCTCGCTCTCGCTCACGCTCTCGCTCTCGCTCACGCTCTCGCTCTCGCTCACGCTCTCGCTCTCGCTCACGCTCTCGCTCTCGCTCACGCTCTCGCTCTCGCTCACGCTCTCGCTCTCGCTCACGCTCTCGCTGATTTAGGAGGCTCAGCACAAGGCTCTTGATTCATGTTTCACTCATGGTGGCTCTTTTTCCCCAAGAGTAATAAAACCCCATTTCTGATTCACAGCTAACGAAATGTCCACACTAAACAGTCCCACATTAGGGTTTATTTGCATGGCCCGATCACACGGGGTATCGTGTTCATTCGTTACATTGTTAGCAAATTATCCAGTCTCCTGGATAGATCACAACCACCTCACATTTGCATTCGCGGGTCTCTATGAATCAGCCTCAACTCAATGGCAATGAATTTTTTAGTTCGGTTAACCCAGTTAGTTGGCGAGAGTTACAGAGATTAAGGCTGGAAGATATCAAGTCATTCACTGCATTGCATTTGGCTGCTTTCAAAAACTAGCCCATGACAACTCCATGGGTCATAGCAGAATATTATTCAATATAGGGCTTAGGTCAAAGGGCACTGGAAATATACTATAACTATCACCGTGGGCTGAAGTACACCAATTATCATGAAATTGGTGCAGGATCAGGCAGAATTTCAGCATTTGTTCTGTTTTGCATGGGATCAGCATGTGTAAGGGCTGACCCAATGACAACTAACTGCAGCATATTGAAGCACTGCGTTAACTGAAATGCATAATCCCTAAAATTAAAGCATTATTGTTCTCACTAAAAGTAAGCACTTCCTTTATTCCCACCCCACCACACCCCGCTTTCTTAGTAGAAGGAGTGAGTGTTCCCTTCTTGCTTATGACATAAAGTAGAAAATTTCCATCCTGGACTTAGATTCAGCATCAGTAAAATCCATCTTATCTGTGCAAATTTCTCTCACCATTCTACTTTTCCAAGATTTCGATTGGGATTTTGATTAATAATGTATCTATTTAATCCTATATACAAGGTGAATAAAATGTGCATGGCTTTAAACCTCTTGAGTTTGCATTGCAGAAAAAAGTAAATCAACTTACATGGACAATTAATGATATGTTACCTTCTTTTGCCATTTGATCATTTCTTGTTTATATGTTTTTCACCAAAACATTGCCAATTTTTCATAGAAATGATCACATCTAGTATTTTTATACGTTGCTCCTTGGCTGCCGGCAGGTGCTCATTCATTCAATAAGTATTGAATAGCTAATAACACGTTAGACCTTGGGGATGAAATCCTGAACAAGACAAAAATGATTTTATTTCTTCTAGTGAAGCTAACCGTATAGTAATAAATTCCAATGACTAAACATTCAATAATAAACCTGGGAACTGAGTATTAAAGTAGGAGAAGTGCAAGTTCTCTGGGAGGAAATAGACCAGGCTAAAAGACAACACACAGCCATCACGTCAATGTCTACTGATAGCAGCCCTATAGCTAGGGCAGGGAGACGTGCCCCGCACGTTTCTGAGACTATAACTTTTTATGGGAGCAGACAGTCTTGCTTTTTTTCCTGGAGTAAGTAGAAAACCCCGTTATCAAGTCGATGCCAACTCCCAACGATGGTATAGGACAGGTAGCACTGCTCTTGCGGGTTTCTAAGACTGTAACTCTTGACGGAGCAGCTGGGGTTACAGTTAGCATCCTGAGGCTGGTGGAAATGTCTCCTTCAACGAGACTGAGACCAAAAGGCTTACAGTCATCCTTGTCACTCTTCCTCCGGGACATGCCATGATCTGTTTGCCAGAAAACCTTGGGGATTCTAACTCTGCAAAAGAGCCAGATTCATCGCTTCTTTTGTCTCTGCCTTCTACCACTTCTACATCATTAATCTCTGATTTCTGCAATAGCCTCCTGCCTGCTCTCCTGCCTCTGCCTTTACAGAAGCATCCACTACATTCAATTCCAAATACACATACCTATTACTCGCTATTATTTACATAATATAAATTTCATTTCTGTCCATATCAATGGAATAAAAGCCATAATCTTTCTACTGGTCTAAGAGATTTCTTTAATTTCTCCTCCACCCCTCTGAAATATTTCTCCCATCACACTAGATCCTGTGATGGGAGGCTCTTCCTGCAGACCTGCCCAGTGCTTCCTTGGGACCCAAGAATGCGGTTCAATCTTTGAAATGGTTTTCTTCTAAGTATCCACTTGACTAGGTCCATTACTTCTTATAGTTCTTTTTCAAATGCCACTTTGTCACTGCTGTGTTTCCTGACAATTGCATAATTACATTTACTTTCTGACCCATCCCAATTCTCCCTGTCTCTCCTGCTTAGCTAATTTTGTCCATAGTACTGAACATCAACTGTCATAGTGTGCAGTTCGTCACGCTCTCGCTCTCGCTCACGCTCTCGCTCTCGCTCACGCTCACGCTCTCGCTCACGCTCACGCTCTCGCTCTCGCTCTCGCTCTCGCTCACGCTCTCGCTCTCGCTCTCGCTCTCGCTCTCGCTCACGCTCTCGCTCTCGCTCACGCTCTCGCTCTCGCTCTCGCTCTCGCTCTCGCTCACGCTCTCGCTCTCGCTCTCGCTCTCGCTCTCGCTCACGCTCTCGCTCTCGCTCTCGCTCTCGCTCTCGCTCTCGCTCTCGCTCTCGCTCTCGCTCTCGCTCACGCTCTCGCTCTCGCTCACGCTCTCGCTCTCGCTCACGCTCTCGCTCTCGCTCTCGCTCTCGCTCTCGCTCACGCTCTCGCTCTCGCTCACGCTCTCGCTCTCGCTCACGCTCTCGCTCTCGCTCACGCTCTCGCTCTCGCTCACGCTCTCGCTCTCGCTCTCGCTCTCGCTCTCGCTCTCGCTCACGCTCTCGCTCACGCTCTCGCTCTCGCTCACGCTCTCGCTCTCGCTCTCGCTCTCGCTCTCGCTCTCGCTCACGCTCTCGCTCTCGCTCACGCTCTCGCTCACGCTCTCGCTCTCGCTCACGCTCTCGCTCTCGCTCTCGCTCTCGCTCTCGCTCTCGCTCTCGCTCTCGCTCACGCTCTCGCTCTCGCTCACGCTCTCGCTCTCGCTCACTCTCTCGCTCTCGCTCACGCTCACGCTCTCGCTCACGCTCTCGCTCTCGCTCACGCTCTCGCTCTCGCTCTCGCTCTCGCTCTCGCTCTCGCACTCGCTCTCGCTCTCGCTCACGCTCTCGCTCTCGCTCACGCTCTCGCTCTCGCTCACGCTCTCGCTCTCGCTCTCGCTCTCGCTCTCGCTCTCGCTCTCGCTCTCGCTCTCGCTCACGCTCTCGCTCTCGCTCTCGCTCTCGCTCTCGCTCTCGCTCACGCTCTCGCTCTCGCTCACGCTCTCGCTCTCGCTCACGCTCTCGCTCTCGCTCACGCTCTCGCTCTCGCTCTCGCTCTCGCTCTCGCTCTCGCTCACGCTCTCGCTCTCGCTCTCGCTCTCGCTCTCGCTCACGCTCTCGCTCTCGCTCACGCTCTCGCTCTCGCTCACGCTCTCGCTCTCGCTCACGCTCTCGCTCTCGCTCACGCTCTCGCTCTCGCTCTCGCTCTCGCTCTCGCTCTCGCTCTCGCTCACGCTCTCGCTCTCGCTCTCGCTCTCGCTCACGCTCTCGCTCTCGCTCACGCTCTCGCTCTCGCTCACGCCCTCGCTCACGCTCACGCCCTCGCTCTCGCTCACGCTCTCGCTCTCGCTCTCGCTCTCGCTCTCGCTCTCGCTCTCGCTCTCGCTCTCGCTCTCGCTCACGCTCTCGCTCTCGCTCTCGCTCTCGCTCTCGCTCTCGCTCTCGCTCTCGCTCTCGCTCTCGCTCTCGCTCACGCTCTCGCTCTCGCTCACGCTCTCGCTCTCGCTCACGCTCTCGCTCTCGCTCTCGCTCTCGCTCTCGCTCTCGCTCTCGCTCTCGCTCACGCTCTCGCTCTCGCTCACGCTCTCGCTCTCGCTCACGCTCTCGCTCTCGCTCACGCTCTCGCTCTCGCTCACGCTCTCGCTCTCGCTCACGCTCTCGCTCTCGCTCACGCTCTCGCTCTCGCTCACGCTCTCGCTGATTTAGGAGGCTCAGCACAAGGCTCTTGATTCATGTTTCACTCATGGTGGCTCTTTTTCCCCAAGAGTAATAAAACCCCATTTCTGATTCACAGCTAACGAAATGTCCACACTAAACAGTCCCACATTAGGGTTTATTTGCATGGCCCGATCACACGGGGTATCGTGTTCATTCGTTACATTGTTAGCAAATTATCCAGTCTCCTGGATAGATCACAACCACCTCACATTTGCATTCGCGGGTCTCTATGAATCAGCCTCAACTCAATCGCAATGAATTTTTTAGTTCGGTTAACCCAGTTAGTTGGCGAGAGTTACAGAGATTAAGGCTGGAAGATATCAAGTCATTCACTGCATTGCATTTGGCTGCTTTCAAAAACTAGCCCATGACAACTCCATGGGTCATAGCAGAATATTATTCAATATAGGGCTTAGGTCAAAGGGCACTGGAAATATACTATAACTATCACCGTGGGCTGAAGTACACCAATTATCATGAAATTGGTGCAGGATCAGGCAGAATTTCAGCATTTGTTCTGTTTTGCATGGGATCAGCATGTGTAAGGGCTGACCCAATGACAACTAACTGCAGCATATTGAAGCACTGCGTTAACTGAAATGCATAATCCCTAAAATTAAAGCATTATTGTTCTCACTAAAAGTAAGCACTTCCTTTATTCCCACCCCACCACACCCCGCTTTCTTAGTAGAAGGAGTGAGTGTTCCCTTCTTGCTTATGACATAAAGTAGAAAATTTCCATCCTGGACTTAGATTCAGCATCAGTAAAATCCATCTTATCTGTGCAAATTTCTCTCACCATTCTACTTTTCCAAGATTTCGATTGGGATTTTGATTAATAATGTATCTATTTAATCCTATATACAAGGTGAATAAAATGTGCATGGCTTTAAACCTCTTGAGTTTGCATTGCAGAAAAAAGTAAATCAACTTACATGGACAATTAATGATATGTTACCTTCTTTTGCCATTTGATCATTTCTTGTTTATATGTTTTTCACCAAAACATTGCCAATTTTTCATAGAAATGATCACATCTAGTATTTTTATACGTTGCTCCTTGGCTGCCGGCAGGTGCTCATTCATTCAATAAGTATTGAATAGCTAATAACACGTTAGACCTTGGGGATGAAATCCTGAACAAGACAAAAATGATTTTATTTCTTCTAGTGAAGCTAACCGTATAGTAATAAATTCCAATGACTAAACATTCAATAATAAACCTGGGAACTGAGTATTAAAGTAGGAGAAGTGCAAGTTCTCTGGGAGGAAATAGACCAGGCTAAAAGACAACACACAGCCATCACGTCAATGTCTACTGATAGCAGCCCTATAGCTAGGGCAGGGAGACGTGCCCCGCACGTTTCTGAGACTATAACTTTTTATGGGAGCAGACAGTCTTGCTTTTTTTCCTGGAGTAAGTAGAAAACCCCGTTATCAAGTCGATGCCAACTCCCAACGATGGTATAGGACAGGTAGCACTGCTCTTGCGGGTTTCTAAGACTGTAACTCTTGACGGAGCAGCTGGGGTTACAGTTAGCATCCTGAGGCTGGTGGAAATGTCTCCTTCAACGAGACTGAGACCAAAAGGCTTACAGTCATCCTTGTCACTCTTCCTCCGGGACATGCCATGATCTGTTTGCCAGAAAACCTTGGGGATTCTAACTCTGCAAAAGAGCCAGATTCATCGCTTCTTTTGTCTCTGCCTTCTACCACTTCTACATCATTAATCTCTGATTTCTGCAATAGCCTCCTGCCTGCTCTCCTGCCTCTGCCTTTACAGAAGCATCCACTACATTCAATTCCAAATACACATACCTATTACTCGCTATTATTTACATAATATAAATTTCATTTCTGTCCATATCAATGGAATAAAAGCCATAATCTTTCTACTGGTCTAAGAGATTTCTTTAATTTCTCCTCCACCCCTCTGAAATATTTCTCCCATCACACTAGATCCTGTGATGGGAGGCTCTTCCTGCAGACCTGCCCAGTGCTTCCTTGGGACCCAAGAATGCGGTTCAATCTTTGAAATGGTTTTCTTCTAAGTATCCACTTGACTAGGTCCATTACTTCTTATAGTTCTTTTTCAAATGCCACTTTGTCACTGCTGTGTTTCCTGACAATTGCATAATTACATTTACTTTCTGACCCATCCCAATTCTCCCTGTCTCTCCTGCTTAGCTAATTTTGTCCATAGTACTGAACATCAACTGTCATAGTGTGCAGTTCGTCACGCTCTCGCTCTCGCTCACGCTCTCGCTCTCGCTCACGCTCACGCTCTCGCTCACGCTCACGCTCTCGCTC
>NC_134537.1:69443018-69465518 GCF_050624435.1 Tenrec ecaudatus | reverse complement strand
ACGGGGTATCGTGTTCATTCGTTACATTGTTAGCAAATTATCCAGTCTCCTGGATAGATCACAACCACCTCACATTTGCATTCGCGGGTCTCTATGAATCAGCCTCAACTCAATGGCAATGAATTTTTTAGTTCGGTTAACCCAGTTAGTTGGCGAGAGTTACAGAGATTAAGGCTGGAAGATATCAAGTCATTCACTGCATTGCATTTGGCTGCTTTCAAAAACTAGCCCATGACAACTCCATGGGTCATAGCAGAATATTATTCAATATAGGGCTTAGGTCAAAGGGCACTGGAAATATACTATAACTATCACCGTGGGCTGAAGTACACCAATTATCATGAAATTGGTGCAGGATCAGGCAGAATTTCAGCATTTGTTCTGTTTTGCATGGGATCAGCATGTGTAAGGGCTGACCCAATGACAACTAACTGCAGCATATTGAAGCACTGCGTTAACTGAAATGCATAATCCCTAAAATTAAAGCATTATTGTTCTCACTAAAAGTAAGCACTTCCTTTATTCCCACCCCACCACACCCCGCTTTCTTAGTAGAAGGAGTGAGTGTTCCCTTCTTGCTTATGACATAAAGTAGAAAATTTCCATCCTGGACTTAGATTCAGCATCAGTAAAATCCATCTTATCTGTGCAAATTTCTCTCACCATTCTACTTTTCCAAGATTTCGATTGGGATTTTGATTAATAATGTATCTATTTAATCCTATATACAAGGTGAATAAAATGTGCATGGCTTTAAACCTCTTGAGTTTGCATTGCAGAAAAAAGTAAATCAACTTACATGGACAATTAATGATATGTTACCTTCTTTTGCCATTTGATCATTTCTTGTTTATATGTTTTTCACCAAAACATTGCCAATTTTTCATAGAAATGATCACATCTAGTATTTTTATACGTTGCTCCTTGGCTGCCGGCAGGTGCTCATTCATTCAATAAGTATTGAATAGCTAATAACACGTTAGACCTTGGGGATGAAATCCTGAACAAGACAAAAATGATTTTATTTCTTCTAGTGAAGCTAACCGTATAGTAATAAATTCCAATGACTAAACATTCAATAATAAACCTGGGAACTGAGTATTAAAGTAGGAGAAGTGCAAGTTCTCTGGGAGGAAATAGACCAGGCTAAAAGACAACACACAGCCATCACGTCAATGTCTACTGATAGCAGCCCTATAGCTAGGGCAGGGAGACGTGCCCCGCACGTTTCTGAGACTATAACTTTTTATGGGAGCAGACAGTCTTGCTTTTTTTCCTGGAGTAAGTAGAAAACCCCGTTATCAAGTCGATGCCAACTCCCAACGATGGTATAGGACAGGTAGCACTGCTCTTGCGGGTTTCTAAGACTGTAACTCTTGACGGAGCAGCTGGGGTTACAGTTAGCATCCTGAGGCTGGTGGAAATGTCTCCTTCAACGAGACTGAGACCAAAAGGCTTACAGTCATCCTTGTCACTCTTCCTCCGGGACATGCCATGATCTGTTTGCCAGAAAACCTTGGGGATTCTAACTCTGCAAAAGAGCCAGATTCATCGCTTCTTTTGTCTCTGCCTTCTACCACTTCTACATCATTAATCTCTGATTTCTGCAATAGCCTCCTGCCTGCTCTCCTGCCTCTGCCTTTACAGAAGCATCCACTACATTCAATTCCAAATACACATACCTATTACTCGCTATTATTTACATAATATAAATTTCATTTCTGTCCATATCAATGGAATAAAAGCCATAATCTTTCTACTGGTCTAAGAGATTTCTTTAATTTCTCCTCCACCCCTCTGAAATATTTCTCCCATCACACTAGATCCTGTGATGGGAGGCTCTTCCTGCAGACCTGCCCAGTGCTTCCTTGGGACCCAAGAATGCGGTTCAATCTTTGAAATGGTTTTCTTCTAAGTATCCACTTGACTAGGTCCATTACTTCTTATAGTTCTTTTTCAAATGCCACTTTGTCACTGCTGTGTTTCCTGACAATTGCATAATTACATTTACTTTCTGACCCATCCCAATTCTCCCTGTCTCTCCTGCTTAGCTAATTTTGTCCATAGTACTGAACATCAACTGTCATAGTGTGCAGTTCGTCACGCTCTCGCTCTCGCTCACGCTCTCGCTCTCGCTCACGCTCTCGCTCTCGCTCACGCTCTCGCTCTCGCTCACGCTCTCGCTCTCGCTCTCGCTCTCGCTCTCGCTCACGCTCTCGCTCTCGCTCACGCTCTCGCTCTCGCTAACGCTCTCGCTCTCGCTCACGCTCTCGCTCTCGCTCACGCTCTCGCTCTCGCTCTCGCTCTCGCTCTCGCTCTCGCTCACGCTCTCGCTCACGCTCTCGCTCTCGCTCACGCTCTCGCTCTCGCTCTCGCTCTCGCTCTCGCTCACGCTCTCGCTCTCGCTCACGCTCTCGCTCACGCTCTCGCTCTCGCTCACGCTCTCGCTCTCGCTCTCGCTCTCGCTCTCGCTCTCGCTCTCGCTCTCGCTCACGCTCTCGCTCTCGCTCACGCTCTCGCTCTCGCTCACTCTCTCGCTCTCGCTCACGCTCACGCTCTCGCTCACGCTCTCGCTCTCGCTCACGCTCTCGCTCTCGCTCTCGCTCTCGCTCTCGCTCTCGCACTCGCTCTCGCTCTCGCTCTCGCTCTCGCTCTCGCTCTCGCTCACGCTCTCGCTCTCGCTCACGCTCTCGCTCTCGCTCTCGCTCTCGCTCTCGCTCTCGCTCTCGCTCACGCTCTCGCTCTCGCTCTCGCTCTCGCTCTCGCTCTCGCTCACGCTCTCGCTCTCGCTCACGCTCTCGCTCTCGCTCACGCTCTCGCTCTCGCTCACGCTCTCGCTCTCGCTCTCGCTCTCGCTCTCGCTCACGCTCTCGCTCTCGCTCTCGCTCTCGCTCTCGCTCACGCTCTCGCTCTCGCTCACGCTCTCGCTCTCGCTCACGCTCTCGCTCTCGCTCACGCTCTCGCTCTCGCTCACGCTCTCGCTCTCGCTCTCGCTCTCGCTCTCGCTCTCGCTCACGCTCTCGCTCTCGCTCTCGCTCTCGCTCACGCTCTCGCTCTCGCTCACGCTCTCGCTCTCGCTCACGCTCTCGCTCACGCTCACGCTCTCGCTCTCGCTCACGCTCTCGCTCTCGCTCTCGCTCTCGCTCTCGCTCTCGCTCTCGCTCTCGCTCTCGCTCTCGCTCACGCTCTCGCTCTCGCTCTCGCTCTCGCTCTCGCTCTCGCTCTCGCTCTCGCTCTCGCTCTCGCTCTCGCTCTCGCTCACGCTCTCGCTCTCGCTCACGCTCTCGCTCTCGCTCACGCTCTCGCTCTCGCTCTCGCTCTCGCTCTCGCTCTCGCTCACGCTCTCGCTCTCGCTCACGCTCTCGCTCTCGCTCACGCTCTCGCTCTCGCTCACGCTCTCGCTCTCGCTCACGCTCTCGCTCTCGCTCACGCTCTCGCTCTCGCTCACGCTCTCGCTCTCGCTCACGCTCTCGCTCTCGCTCACGCTCTCGCTGATTTAGGAGGCTCAGCACAAGGCTCTTGATTCATGTTTCACTCATGGTGGCTCTTTTTCCCCAAGAGTAATAAAACCCCATTTCTGATTCACAGCTAACGAAATGTCCACACTAAACAGTCCCACATTAGGGTTTATTTGCATGGCCCGATCACACGGGGTATCGTGTTCATTCGTTACATTGTTAGCAAATTATCCAGTCTCCTGGATAGATCACAACCACCTCACATTTGCATTCGCGGGTCTCTATGAATCAGCCTCAACTCAATGGCAATGAATTTTTTAGTTCGGTTAACCCAGTTAGTTGGCGAGAGTTACAGAGATTAAGGCTGGAAGATATCAAGTCATTCACTGCATTGCATTTGGCTGCTTTCAAAAACTAGCCCATGACAACTCCATGGGTCATAGCAGAATATTATTCAATATAGGGCTTAGGTCAAAGGGCACTGGAAATATACTATAACTATCACCGTGGGCTGAAGTACACCAATTATCATGAAATTGGTGCAGGATCAGGCAGAATTTCAGCATTTGTTCTGTTTTGCATGGGATCAGCATGTGTAAGGGCTGACCCAATGACAACTAACTGCAGCATATTGAAGCACTGCGTTAACTGAAATGCATAATCCCTAAAATTAAAGCATTATTGTTCTCACTAAAAGTAAGCACTTCCTTTATTCCCACCCCACCACACCCCGCTTTCTTAGTAGAAGGAGTGAGTGTTCCCTTCTTGCTTATGACATAAAGTAGAAAATTTCCATCCTGGACTTAGATTCAGCATCAGTAAAATCCATCTTATCTGTGCAAATTTCTCTCACCATTCTACTTTTCCAAGATTTCGATTGGGATTTTGATTAATAATGTATCTATTTAATCCTATATACAAGGTGAATAAAATGTGCATGGCTTTAAACCTCTTGAGTTTGCATTGCAGAAAAAAGTAAATCAACTTACATGGACAATTAATGATATGTTACCTTCTTTTGCCATTTGATCATTTCTTGTTTATATGTTTTTCACCAAAACATTGCCAATTTTTCATAGAAATGATCACATCTAGTATTTTTATACGTTGCTCCTTGGCTGCCGGCAGGTGCTCATTCATTCAATAAGTATTGAATAGCTAATAACACGTTAGACCTTGGGGATGAAATCCTGAACAAGACAAAAATGATTTTATTTCTTCTAGTGAAGCTAACCGTATAGTAATAAATTCCAATGACTAAACATTCAATAATAAACCTGGGAACTGAGTATTAAAGTAGGAGAAGTGCAAGTTCTCTGGGAGGAAATAGACCAGGCTAAAAGACAACACACAGCCATCACGTCAATGTCTACTGATAGCAGCCCTATAGCTAGGGCAGGGAGACGTGCCCCGCACGTTTCTGAGACTATAACTTTTTATGGGAGCAGACAGTCTTGCTTTTTTTCCTGGAGTAAGTAGAAAACCCCGTTATCAAGTCGATGCCAACTCCCAACGATGGTATAGGACAGGTAGCACTGCTCTTGCGGGTTTCTAAGACTGTAACTCTTGACGGAGCAGCTGGGGTTACAGTTAGCATCCTGAGGCTGGTGGAAATGTCTCCTTCAACGAGACTGAGACCAAAAGGCTTACAGTCATCCTTGTCACTCTTCCTCCGGGACATGCCATGATCTGTTTGCCAGAAAACCTTGGGGATTCTAACTCTGCAAAAGAGCCAGATTCATCGCTTCTTTTGTCTCTGCCTTCTACCACTTCTACATCATTAATCTCTGATTTCTGCAATAGCCTCCTGCCTGCTCTCCTGCCTCTGCCTTTACAGAAGCATCCACTACATTCAATTCCAAATACACATACCTATTACTCGCTATTATTTACATAATATAAATTTCATTTCTGTCCATATCAATGGAATAAAAGCCATAATCTTTCTACTGGTCTAAGAGATTTCTTTAATTTCTCCTCCACCCCTCTGAAATATTTCTCCCATCACACTAGATCCTGTGATGGGAGGCTCTTCCTGCAGACCTGCCCAGTGCTTCCTTGGGACCCAAGAATGCGGTTCAATCTTTGAAATGGTTTTCTTCTAAGTATCCACTTGACTAGGTCCATTACTTCTTATAGTTCTTTTTCAAATGCCACTTTGTCACTGCTGTGTTTCCTGACAATTGCATAATTACATTTACTTTCTGACCCATCCCAATTCTCCCTGTCTCTCCTGCTTAGCTAATTTTGTCCATAGTACTGAACATCAACTGTCATAGTGTGCAGTTCGTCACGCTCTCGCTCTCGCTCACGCTCTCGCTCTCGCTCACGCTCACGCTCACGCTCACGCTCACGCTCTCGCTCTCGCTCTCGCTCTCGCTCACGCTCTCGCTCTCGCTCTCGCTCTCGCTCACGCTCTCGCTCTCGCTCTCGCTCTCGCTCTCGCTCTCGCTCACGCTCTCGCTCTCGCTCACGCTCTCGCTCTCGCTCTCGCTCTCGCTCACGCTCTCGCTCTCGCTCTCGCTCTCGCTCTCGCTCTCGCTCTCGCTCTCGCTCACGCTCTCGCTCTCGCTCACGCTCTCGCTCTCGCTCACGCCCTCGCTCACGCTCACGCTCTCGCTCTCGCTCACGCTCTCGCTCTCGCTCTCGCTCTCGCTCTCGCTCTCGCTCTCGCTCTCGCTCTCGCTCTCGCTCACGCTCTCGCTCTCGCTCTCGCTCTCGCTCTCGCTCTCGCTCTCGCTCTCGCTCTCGCTCTCGCTCTCGCTCACGCTCTCGCTCTCGCTCACGCTCTCGCTCTCGCTCACGCTCTCGCTCTCGCTCTCGCTCTCGCTCTCGCTCTCGCTCTCGCTCTCGCTCACGCTCTCGCTCTCGCTCACGCTCTCGCTCTCGCTCACGCTCTCGCTCTCGCTCACGCTCTCGCTCTCGCTCACGCTCTCGCTCTCGCTCACGCTCTCGCTCTCGCTCACGCTCTCGCTCTCGCTCACGCTCTCGCTCTCGCTCACGCTCTCGCTGATTTAGGAGGCTCAGCACAAGGCTCTTGATTCATGTTTCACTCATGGTGGCTCTTTTTCCCCAAGAGTAATAAAACCCCATTTCTGATTCACAGCTAACGAAATGTCCACACTAAACAGTCCCACATTAGGGTTTATTTGCATGGCCCGATCACACGGGGTATCGTGTTCATTCGTTACATTGTTAGCAAATTATCCAGTCTCCTGGATAGATCACAACCACCTCACATTTGCATTCGCGGGTCTCTATGAATCAGCCTCAACTCAATGGCAATGAATTTTTTAGTTCGGTTAACCCAGTTAGTTGGCGAGAGTTACAGAGATTAAGGCTGGAAGATATCAAGTCATTCACTGCATTGCATTTGGCTGCTTTCAAAAACTAGCCCATGACAACTCCATGGGTCATAGCAGAATATTATTCAATATAGGGCTTAGGTCAAAGGGCACTGGAAATATACTATAACTATCACCGTGGGCTGAAGTACACCAATTATCATGAAATTGGTGCAGGATCAGGCAGAATTTCAGCATTTGTTCTGTTTTGCATGGGATCAGCATGTGTAAGGGCTGACCCAATGACAACTAACTGCAGCATATTGAAGCACTGCGTTAACTGAAATGCATAATCCCTAAAATTAAAGCATTATTGTTCTCACTAAAAGTAAGCACTTCCTTTATTCCCACCCCACCACACCCCGCTTTCTTAGTAGAAGGAGTGAGTGTTCCCTTCTTGCTTATGACATAAAGTAGAAAATTTCCATCCTGGACTTAGATTCAGCATCAGTAAAATCCATCTTATCTGTGCAAATTTCTCTCACCATTCTACTTTTCCAAGATTTCGATTGGGATTTTGATTAATAATGTATCTATTTAATCCTATATACAAGGTGAATAAAATGTGCATGGCTTTAAACCTCTTGAGTTTGCATTGCAGAAAAAAGTAAATCAACTTACATGGACAATTAATGATATGTTACCTTCTTTTGCCATTTGATCATTTCTTGTTTATATGTTTTTCACCAAAACATTGCCAATTTTTCATAGAAATGATCACATCTAGTATTTTTATACGTTGCTCCTTGGCTGCCGGCAGGTGCTCATTCATTCAATAAGTATTGAATAGCTAATAACACGTTAGACCTTGGGGATGAAATCCTGAACAAGACAAAAATGATTTTATTTCTTCTAGTGAAGCTAACCGTATAGTAATAAATTCCAATGACTAAACATTCAATAATAAACCTGGGAACTGAGTATTAAAGTAGGAGAAGTGCAAGTTCTCTGGGAGGAAATAGACCAGGCTAAAAGACAACACACAGCCATCACGTCAATGTCTACTGATAGCAGCCCTATAGCTAGGGCAGGGAGACGTGCCCCGCACGTTTCTGAGACTATAACTTTTTATGGGAGCAGACAGTCTTGCTTTTTTTCCTGGAGTAAGTAGAAAACCCCGTTATCAAGTCGATGCCAACTCCCAACGATGGTATAGGACAGGTAGCACTGCTCTTGCGGGTTTCTAAGACTGTAACTCTTGACGGAGCAGCTGGGGTTACAGTTAGCATCCTGAGGCTGGTGGAAATGTCTCCTTCAACGAGACTGAGACCAAAAGGCTTACAGTCATCCTTGTCACTCTTCCTCCGGGACATGCCATGATCTGTTTGCCAGAAAACCTTGGGGATTCTAACTCTGCAAAAGAGCCAGATTCATCGCTTCTTTTGTCTCTGCCTTCTACCACTTCTACATCATTAATCTCTGATTTCTGCAATAGCCTCCTGCCTGCTCTCCTGCCTCTGCCTTTACAGAAGCATCCACTACATTCAATTCCAAATACACATACCTATTACTCGCTATTATTTACATAATATAAATTTCATTTCTGTCCATATCAATGGAATAAAAGCCATAATCTTTCTACTGGTCTAAGAGATTTCTTTAATTTCTCCTCCACCCCTCTGAAATATTTCTCCCATCACACTAGATCCTGTGATGGGAGGCTCTTCCTGCAGACCTGCCCAGTGCTTCCTTGGGACCCAAGAATGCGGTTCACTCTTTGAAATGGTTTTCTTCTAAGTATCCACTTGACTAGGTCCATTACTTCTTATAGTTCTTTTTCAAATGCCACTTTGTCACTGCTGTGTTTCCTGACAATTGCATAATTACATTTACTTTCTGACCCATCCCAATTCTCCCTGTCTCTCCTGCTTAGCTAATTTTGTCCATAGTACTGAACATCAACTGTCATAGTGTGCAGTTCGTCACGCTCTCGCTCTCGCTCACGCTCTCGCTCTCGCTCACGCTCACGCTCTCGCTCACGCTCTCGCTCTCGCTCTCGCTCTCGCTCTCGCTCACGCTCTCGCTCACGCTCTCGCTCTCGCTCACGCTCTCGCTCTCGCTCACGCTCTCGCTCTCGCTCAGGCTCTCGCTCTCGCTCTCGCTCTCGCTCTCGCTCTCGCTCTCGCTCACGCTCTCGCTCTCGCTCTCGCTCTCGCTCTCGCTCACGCTCTCGCTCTCGCTCTCGCTCTCGCTCTCGCTCTCGCTCACGCTCTCGCTCTCGCTCACGCTCTCGCTCTCGCTCTCGCTCTCGCTCACGCTCTCGCTCTCGCTCACGCTCTCGCTCTCGCTCACGCTCTCGCTCTCGCTCTCGCTCTCGCTCTCGCTCTCGCTCTCGCTCTCGCTCTCGCTCACGCTCTCGCTCTCGCTCACGCTCTCGCTCTCGCTCACGCTCTCGCTCTCGCTCACGCTCTCGCTCACGCTCTCGCTCTCGCTCACGCTCACGCTCTCGCTCACGCTCTCGCTCTCGCTCACGCTCTCGCTCTCGCTCACGCTCTCGCTCTCGCTCTCGCTCTCGCTCTCGCTCTCGCTCTCGCTCACGCTCTCGCTCTCGCTCTCGCTCTCGCTCTCGCTCTCGCTCTCGCTCACGCTCTCGCTCTCGCTCTCGCTCACGCTCTCGCTCTCGCTCACGCTCTCGCTCTCGCTCACGCTCTCGCTCTCGCTCACGCTCTCGCTCTCGCTCTCGCTCTCGCTCTCGCTCTCGCTCTCGCTCTCGCTCTCGCTCTCGCTCTCGCTCACGCTCTCGCTCTCGCTCACGCTCTCGCTCTCGCTCTCGCTCTCGCTCTCGCTCACGCTCTCGCTCTCGCTCACGCTCATGCTCTCGCTCACGCTCTCGCTCTCGCTCACGCTCTCGCTCTCGCTCACGCTCTCGCTCTCGCTCTCGCTCTCGCTCTCGCTCTCGCTCTCGCTCTCGCTCTCGCTCTCGCTCACGCTCTCGCTCTCGCTCTCGCTCACGCTCTCGCTCTCGCTCTCGCTCACGCTCTCGCTCTCGCTCTCGCTCTCGCTCTCGCTCTCGCTCTCGCTCTCGCTCACGCTCTCGCTCTCGCTCTCGCTCTCGCTCTCGCTCTCGCTCTCGCTCACGCTCTCGCTCTCGCTCTCGCTCACGCTCTCGCTCACGCTCTCGCTCTCGCTCTCGCTCTCGCTCTCGCTCTCGCTCTCGCTCTCGCTCTCGCTCTCGCTCACGCTCTCGCTCTCGCTCTCGCTCACGCTCTCGCTCTCGCTCACGCTCTCGCTCTCGCTCACGCTCTCGCTCTCGCTCACGCTCTCGCTCTCGCTCACGCTCTCGCTCTCGCTCACGCTCTCGCTCTCGCTCACGCTCTCGCTCTCGCTCACGCTCTCGCTCTCGCTCACGCTCTCGCTCTCGCTCACGCTCTCGCTGATTTAGGAGGCTCAGCACAAGGCTCTTGATTCATGTTTCACTCATGGTGGCTCTTTTTCCCCAAGAGTAATAAAACCCCATTTCTGATTCACAGCTAACGAAATGTCCACACTAAACAGTCCCACATTAGGGTTTATTTGCATGGCCCGATCACACGGGGTATCGTGTTCATTCGTTACATTGTTAGCAAATTATCCAGTCTCCTGGATAGATCACAACCACCTCACATTTGCATTCGCGGGTCTCTATGAATCAGCCTCAACTCAATGGCAATGAATTTTTTAGTTCGGTTAACCCAGTTAGTTGGCGAGAGTTACAGAGATTAAGGCTGGAAGATATCAAGTCATTCACTGCATTGCATTTGGCTGCTTTCAAAAACTAGCCCATGACAACTCCATGGGTCATAGCAGAATATTATTCAATATAGGGCTTAGGTCAAAGGGCACTGGAAATATACTATAACTATCACCGTGGGCTGAAGTACACCAATTATCATGAAATTGGTGCAGGATCAGGCAGAATTTCAGCATTTGTTCTGTTTTGCATGGGATCAGCATGTGTAAGGGCTGACCCAATGACAACTAACTGCAGCATATTGAAGCACTGCGTTAACTGAAATGCATAATCCCTAAAATTAAAGCATTATTGTTCTCACTAAAAGTAAGCACTTCCTTTATTCCCACCCCACCACACCCCGCTTTCTTAGTAGAAGGAGTGAGTGTTCCCTTCTTGCTTATGACATAAAGTAGAAAATTTCCATCCTGGACTTAGATTCAGCATCAGTAAAATCCATCTTATCTGTGCAAATTTCTCTCACCATTCTACTTTTCCAAGATTTCGATTGGGATTTTGATTAATAATGTATCTATTTAATCCTATATACAAGGTGAATAAAATGTGCATGGCTTTAAACCTCTTGAGTTTGCATTGCAGAAAAAAGTAAATCAACTTACATGGACAATTAATGATATGTTACCTTCTTTTGCCATTTGATCATTTCTTGTTTATATGTTTTTCACCAAAACATTGCCAATTTTTCATAGAAATGATCACATCTAGTATTTTTATACGTTGCTCCTTGGCTGCCGGCAGGTGCTCATTCATTCAATAAGTATTGAATAGCTAATAACACGTTAGACCTTGGGGATGAAATCCTGAACAAGACAAAAATGATTTCATTTCTTCTAGTGAAGCTAACCGTATAGTAATAAATTCCAATGACTAAACATTCAATAATAAACCTGGGAACTGAGTATTAAAGTAGGAGAAGTGCAAGTTCTCTGGGAGGAAATAGACCAGGCTAAAAGACAACACACAGCCATTACGTCAATGTCTACTGATAGCAGCCCTATAGCTAGGGCAGGGAGACGTGCCCCGCACGTTTCTGAGACTATAACTTTTTATGGGAGCAGACAGTCTTGCTTTTTTTCCTGGAGTAAGTAGAAAACCCCGTTATCAAGTCGATGCCAACTCCCAACGATGGTATAGGACAGGTAGCACTGCTCTTGCGGGTTTCTAAGACTGTAACTCTTGACGGAGCAGCTGGGGTTACAGTTAGCATCCTGAGGCTGGTGGAAATGTCTCCTTCAACGAGACTGAGACCAAAAGGCTTACAGTCATCCTTGTCACTCTTCCTCCGGGACATGCCATGATCTGTTTGCCAGAAAACCTTGGGGATTCTAACTCTGCAAAAGAGCCAGATTCATCGCTTCTTTTGTCTCTGCCTTCTACCACTTCTACATCATTAATCTCTGATTTCTGCAATAGCCTCCTGCCTGCTCTCCTGCCTCTGCCTTTACAGAAGCATCCACTACATTCAATTCCAAATACACATACCTATTACTCGCTATTATTTACATAATATAAATTTCATTTCTGTCCATATCAATGGAATAAAAGCCATAATCTTTCTACTGGTCTAAGAGATTTCTTTAATTTCTCCTCCACCCCTCTGAAATATTTCTCCCATCACACTAGATCCTGTGATGGGAGGCTCTTCCTGCAGACCTGCCCAGTGCTTCCTTGGGACCCAAGAATGCGGTTCACTCTTTGAAATGGTTTTCTTCTAAGTATCCACTTGACTAGGTCCATTACTTCTTATAGTTCTTTTTCAAATGCCACTTTGTCACTGCTGTGTTTCCTGACAATTGCATAATTACATTTACTTTCTGACCCATCCCAATTCTCCCTGTCTCTCCTGCTTAGCTAATTTTGTCCATAGTACTGAACATCAACTGTCATAGTGTGCAGTTCGTCACGCTCTCGCTCTCGCTCACGCTCTCGCTCTCGCTCACGCTCACGCTCTCGCTCACGCTCTCGCTCTCGCTCTCGCTCTCGCTCTCGCTCACGCTCTCGCTCACGCTCTCGCTCTCGCTCACGCTCTCGCTCTCGCTCACGCTCTCGCTCTCGCTCAGGCTCTCGCTCTCGCTCTCGCTCTCGCTCTCGCTCTCGCTCACGCTCTCGCTCTCGCTCTCGCTCTCGCTCTCGCTCACGCTCTCGCTCTCGCTCTCGCTCTCGCTCTCGCTCTCGCTCACGCTCTCGCTCTCGCTCACGCTCTCGCTCTCGCTCTCGCTCTCGCTCACGCTCTCGCTCTCGCTCTCGCTCACGCTCTCGCTCTCGCTCTCGCTCTCGCTCTCGCTCTCGCTCTCGCTCTCGCTCACGCTCTCGCTCTCGCTCACGCTCTCGCTCTCGCTCACGCTCTCGCTCTCGCTCACGCTCTCGCTCACGCTCTCGCTCTCGCTCACGCTCACGCTCTCGCTCACGCTCTCGCTCTCGCTCACGCTCTCGCTCTCGCTCACGCTCTCGCTCTCGCTCTCGCTCTCGCTCTCGCTCTCGCTCTCGCTCTCGCTCTCGCTCTCGCTCACGCTCTCGCTCTCGCTCTCGCTCTCGCTCTCGCTCTCGCTCTCGCTCTCGCTCACGCTCTCGCTCTCGCTCTCGCTCACGCTCTCGCTCTCGCTCACGCTCTCGCTCTCGCTCACGCTCTCGCTCTCGCTCACGCTCTCGCTCTCGCTCTCGCTCTCGCTCTCGCTCACGCTCTCGCTCTCGCTCTCGCTCTCGCTCTCGCTCTCGCTCTCGCTCTCGCTCACGCTCTCGCTCTCGCTCACGCTCTCGCTCTCGCTCACGCTCTCGCTCTCGCTCACGCTCTCGCTCTCGCTCACGCTCTCGCTCTCGCTCACGCTCTCGCTCTCGCTCACGCTCTCGCTCTCGCTCACGCTCTCGCTCTCGCTCACGCTCTCGCTCTCGCTCACGCTCTCGCTCTCGCTCACGCTCTCGCTCTCGCTCACGCTCTCGCTCTCGCTCACGCTCTCGCTCTCGCTCACGCTCTCGCTCTCGCTCACGCTCTCGCTCTCGCTCACGCTCTCGCTCTCGCTGATTTAGGAGGCTCAGCACAAGGCTCTTGATTCATGTTTCACTCATGGTGGCTCTTTTTCCCCAAGAGTAATAAAACCCCATTTCTGATTCACAGCTAACGAAATGTCCACACTAAACAGTCCCACATTAGGGTTTATTTGCATGGCCCGATCACACGGGGTATCGTGTTCATTCGTTACATTGTTAGCAAATTATCCAGTCTCCTGGATAGATCACAACCACCTCACATTTGCATTCGCGGGTCTCTATGAATCAGCCTCAACTCAATGGCAATGAATTTTTTAGTTCGGTTAACCCAGTTAGTTGGCGAGAGTTACAGAGATTAAGGCTGGAAGATATCAAGTCATTCACTGCATTGCATTTGGCTGCTTTCAAAAACTAGCCCATGACAACTCCATGGGTCATAGCAGAATATTATTCAATATAGGGCTTAGGTCAAAGGGCACTGGAAATATACTATAACTATCACCGTGAGCTGAAGTACACCAATTATCATGAAATTGGTGCAGGATCAGGCAGAATTTCAGCATTTGTTCTGTTTTGCATGGGATCAGCATGTGTAAGGGCTGACCCAATGACAACTAACTGCAGCATATTGAAGCACTGCGTTAACTGAAATGCATAATCCCTAAAATTAAAGCATTATTGTTCTCACTAAAAGTAAGCACTTCCTTTATTCCCACCCCACCACACCCCGCTTTCTTAGTAGAAGGAGTGAGTGTTCCCTTCTTGCTTATGACATAAAGTAGAAAATTTCCATCCTGGACTTAGATTCAGCATCAGTAAAATCCATCTTATCTGTGCAAATTTCTCTCACCATTCTACTTTTCCAAGATTTCGATTGGGATTTTGATTAATAATGTATCTATTTAATCCTATATACAAGGTGAATAAAATGTGCATGGCTTTAAACCTCTTGAGTTTGCATTGCAGAAAAAAGTAAATCAACTTACATGGACAATTAATGATATGTTACCTTCTTTTGCCATTTGATCATTTCTTGTTTATATGTTTTTCACCAAAACATTGCCAATTTTTCATAGAAATGATCACATCTAGTATTTTTATACGTTGCTCCTTGGCTGCCGGCAGGTGCTCATTCATTCAATAAGTATTGAATAGCTAATAACACGTTAGACCTTGGGGATGAAATCCTGAACAAGACAAAAATGATTTTATTTCTTCTAGTGAAGCTAACCGTATAGTAATAAATTCCAATGACTAAACATTCAATAATAAACCTGGGAACTGAGTATTAAAGTAGGAGAAGTGCAAGTTCTCTGGGAGGAAATAGACCAGGCTAAAAGACAACACACAGCCATCACGTCAATGTCTACTGATAGCAGCCCTATAGCTAGGGCAGGGAGACGTGCCCCGCACGTTTCTGAGACTATAACTTTTTATGGGAGCAGACAGTCTTGCTTTTTTTCCTGGAGTAAGTAGAAAACCCCGTTATCAAGTCGATGCCAACTCCCAACGATGGTATAGGACAGGTAGCACTGCTCTTGCGGGTTTCTAAGACTGTAACTCTTGACGGAGCAGCTGGGGTTACAGTTAGCATCCTGAGGCTGGTGGAAATGTCTCCTTCAACGAGACTGAGACCAAAAGGCTTACAGTCATCCTTGTCACTCTTCCTCCGGGACATGCCATGATCTGTTTGCCAGAAAACCTTGGGGATTCTAACTCTGCAAAAGAGCCAGATTCATCGCTTCTTTTGTCTCTGCCTTCTACCACTTCTACATCATTAATCTCTGATTTCTGCAATAGCCTCCTGCCTGCTCTCCTGCCTCTGCCTTTACAGAAGCATCCACTACATTCAATTCCAAATACACATACCTATTACTCGCTATTATTTACATAATATAAATTTCATTTCTGTCCATATCAATGGAATAAAAGCCATAATCTTTCTACTGGTCTAAGAGATTTCTTTAATTTCTCCTCCACCCCTCTGAAATATTTCTCCCATCACACTAGATCCTGTGATGGGAGGCTCTTCCTGCAGACCTGCCCAGTGCTTCCTTGGGACCCAAGAATGCGGTTCACTCTTTGAAATGGTTTTCTTCTAAGTATCCACTTGACTAGGTCCATTACTTCTTATAGTTCTTTTTCAAATGCCACTTTGTCACTGCTGTGTTTCCTGACAATTGCATAATTACATTTACTTTCTGACCCATCCCAATTCTCCCTGTCTCTCCTGCTTAGCTAATTTTGTCCATAGTACTGAACATCAACTGTCATAGTGTGCAGTTCGTCACGCTCTCGCTCTCGCTCACGCTCTCGCTCTCGCTCACGCTCACGCTCTCGCTCTCGCTCACGCTCTCGCTCTCGCTCTCGCTCACGCTCTCGCTCTCGCTCACGCTCTCGCTCTCGCTCACGCTCTCGCTCTCGCTCTCGCTCTCGCTCTCGCTCACGCTCTCGCTCTCGCTCACGCTCTCGCTCTCGCTCACGCTCTCGCTCTCGCTCTCGCTCACGCTCTCGCTCTCGCTCTCGCTCTCGCTCTCGCTCACGCTCTCGCTCTCGCTCTCGCTCTCGCTCTCGCTCTCGCTCTCGCTCTCGCTCACGCTCTCGCTCTCGCTCACGCTCTCGCTCTCGCTCACGCTCTCGCTCTCGCTCTCGCTCTCGCTCTCGCTCACGCTCTCGCTCTCGCTCACGCTCTCGCTCTCGCTCACGCTCTCGCTCTCGCTCACGCTCTCGCTCTCGCTCACGCTCTCGCTCTCGCTCACGCTCTCGCTCACGCTCTCGCTCTCGCTCACGCTCTCGCTCTCGCTCACGCTCACGCTCTCGCTCACGCTCTCGCTCTCGCTCACCCTCTCGCTCTCGCTCACGCTCTCGCTCTCGCTCACGCTCTCGCTCTCGCTCACGCTCTCGCTCTCGCTCACGCTCTCGCTCTCGCTCACGCTCTCGCTCTCGCTCACGCTCTCGCTCTCGCTCACGCTCTCGCTCTCGCTCACGCTCTCGCTCTCGCTCACGCTCTCGCTCTCGCTCACGCTCTCGCTCTCGCTCACGCTCTCGCTCTCGCTCACGCTCTCGCTCTCGCTCACGCTCTCGCTCTCGCTCACGCTCTCGCTCTCGCTCACGCTCTCGCTGATTTAGGAGGCTCAGCACAAGGCTCTTGATTCATGTTTCACTCATGGTGGCTCTTTTTCCCCAAGAGTAATAAAACCCCATTTCTGATTCACAGCTAACGAAATGTCCACACTAAACAGTCCCACATTAGGGTTTATTTGCATGGCCCGATCACACGGGGTATCGTGTTCATTCGTTACATTGTTAGCAAATTATCCAGTCTCCTGGATAGATCACAACCACCTCACATTTGCATTCGCGGGTCTCTATGAATCAGCCTCAACTCAATGGCAATGAATTTTTTAGTTCGGTTAACCCAGTTAGTTGGCGAGAGTTACAGAGATTAAGGCTGGAAGATATCAAGTCATTCACTGCATTGCATTTGGCTGCTTTCAAAAACTAGCCCATGACAACTCCATGGGTCATAGCAGAATATTATTCAATATAGGGCTTAGGTCAAAGGGCACTGGAAATATACTATAACTATCACCGTGGGCTGAAGTACACCAATTATCATGAAATTGGTGCAGGATCAGGCAGAATTTCAGCATTTGTTCTGTTTTGCATGGGATCAGCATGTGTAAGGGCTGACCCAATGACAACTAACTGCAGCATATTGAAGCACTGCGTTAACTGAAATGCATAATCCCTAAAATTAAAGCATTATTGTTCTCACTAAAAGTAAGCACTTCCTTTATTCCCACCCCACCACACCCCGCTTTCTTAGTAGAAGGAGTGAGTGTTCCCTTCTTGCTTATGACATAAAGTAGAAAATTTCCATCCTGGACTTAGATTCAGCATCAGTAAAATCCATCTTATCTGTGCAAATTTCTCTCACCATTCTACTTTTCCAAGATTTCGATTGGGATTTTGATTAATAATGTATCTATTTAATCCTATATACAAGGTGAATAAAATGTGCATGGCTTTAAACCTCTTGAGTTTGCATTGCAGAAAAAAGTAAATCAACTTACATGGACAATTAATGATATGTTACCTTCTTTTGCCATTTGATCATTTCTTGTTTATATGTTTTTCACCAAAACATTGCCAATTTTTCATAGAAATGATCACATCTAGTATTTTTATACGTTGCTCCTTGGCTGCCGGCAGGTGCTCATTCATTCAATAAGTATTGAATAGCTAATAACACGTTAGACCTTGGGGATGAAATCCTGAACAAGACAAAAATGATTTCATTTCTTCTAGTGAAGCTAACCGTATAGTAATAAATTCCAATGACTAAACATTCAATAATAAACCTGGGAACTGAGTATTAAAGTAGGAGAAGTGCAAGTTCTCTGGGAGGAAATAGACCAGGCTAAAAGACAACACACAGCCATTACGTCAATGTCTACTGATAGCAGCCCTATAGCTAGGGCAGGGAGACGTGCCCCGCACGTTTCTGAGACTATAACTTTTTATGGGAGCAGACAGTCTTGCTTTTTTTCCTGGAGTAAGTAGAAAACCCCGTTATCAAGTCGATGCCAACTCCCAACGATGGTATAGGACAGGTAGCACTGCTCTTGCGGGTTTCTAAGACTGTAACTCTTGACGGAGCAGCTGGGGTTACAGTTAGCATCCTGAGGCTGGTGGAAATGTCTCCTTCAACGAGACTGAGACCAAAAGGCTTACAGTCATCCTTGTCACTCTTCCTCCGGGACATGCCATGATCTGTTTGCCAGAAAACCTTGGGGATTCTAACTCTGCAAAAGAGCCAGATTCATCGCTTCTTTTGTCTCTGCCTTCTACCACTTCTACATCATTAATCTCTGATTTCTGCAATAGCCTCCTGCCTGCTCTCCTGCCTCTGCCTTTACAGAAGCATCCACTACATTCAATTCCAAATACACATACCTATTACTCGCTATTATTTACATAATATAAATTTCATTTCTGTCCATATCAATGGAATAAAAGCCATAATCTTTCTACTGGTCTAAGAGATTTCTTTAATTTCTCCTCCACCCCTCTGAAATATTTCTCCCATCACACTAGATCCTGTGATGGGAGGCTCTTCCTGCAGACCTGCCCAGTGCTTCCTTGGGACCCAAGAATGCGGTTCACTCTTTGAAATGGTTTTCTTCTAAGTATCCACTTGACTAGGTCCATTACTTCTTATAGTTCTTTTTCAAATGCCACTTTGTCACTGCTGTGTTTCCTGACAATTGCATAATTACATTTACTTTCTGACCCATCCCAATTCTCCCTGTCTCTCCTGCTTAGCTAATTTTGTCCATAGTACTGAACATCAACTGTCATAGTGTGCAGTTCGTCACGCTCTCGCTCTCGCTCACGCTCTCGCTCTCGCTCACGCTCACGCTCTCGCTCACGCTCTCGCTCTCGCTCTCGCTCTCGCTCTCGCTCACGCTCTCGCTCACGCTCTCGCTCTCGCTCACGCTCTCGCTCTCGCTCACGCTCTCACTCTCGCTCACGCTCTCGCTCTCGCTCTCGCTCTCGCTCACGCTCTCGCTCTCGCTCTCGCTCTCGCTCTCGCTCACGCTCTCGCTCTCGCTCTCGCTCTCGCTCTCGCTCTCGCTCTCGCTCACGCTCTCGCTCTCGCTCACGCTCTCGCTCTCGCTCTCGCTCTCGCTCACGCTCTCGCTCACGCTCTCGCTCTCGCTCACGCTCTCGCTCTCGCTCTCGCTCTCGCTCTCGCTCTCGCTCTCGCTCTCGCTCACGCTCTCGCTCTCGCTCACGCTCTCGCTCTCGCTCACGCTCTCGCTCTCGCTCACGCTCTCGCTCACGCTCTCGCTCTCGCTCACGCTCACGCTCTCGCTCACGCTCTCGCTCTCGCTCACGCTCTCGCTCTCGCTCACGCTCTCGCTCTCGCTCTCGCTCTCGCTCTCGCTCTCGCTCTCGCTCTCGCTCTCGCTCACGCTCTCGCTCTCGCTCTCGCTCTCGCTCTCGCTCTCGCTCTCGCTCTCGCTCACGCTCTCGCTCTCGCTCTCGCTCACGCTCTCGCTCTCGCTCACGCTCTCGCTCTCGCTCACGCTCTCGCTCTCGCTCACGCTCTCGCTCTCGCTCTCGCTCTCGCTCTCGCTCACGCTCTCGCTCTCGCTCTCGCTCTCGCTCTCGCTCTCGCTCTCGCTCTCGCTCACGCTCTCGCTCTCGCTCACGCTCTCGCTCTCGCTCACGCTCTCGCTCTCGCTCACGCTCTCGCTCTCGCTCACGCTCTCGCTCTCGCTCACGCTCTCGCTCTCGCTCACGCTCTCGCTCTCGCTCACGCTCTCGCTCTCGCTCACGCTCTCGCTCTCGCTCACGCTCTCGCTCTCGCTCACGCTCTCGCTCTCGCTCACGCTCTCGCTCTCGCTCACGCTCTCGCTCTCGCTCACGCTCTCGCTCTCGCTCACGCTCTCGCTCTCGCTCACGCTCTCGCTCTCGCTGATTTAGGAGGCTCAGCACAAGGCTCTTGATTCATGTTTCACTCATGGTGGCTCTTTTTCCCCAAGAGTAATAAAACCCCATTTCTGATTCACAGCTAACGAAATGTCCACACTAAACAGTCCCACATTAGGGTTTATTTGCATGGCCCGATCACACGGGGTATCGTGTTCATTCGTTACATTGTTAGCAAATTATCCAGTCTCCTGGATAGATCACAACCACCTCACATTTGCATTCGCGGGTCTCTATGAATCAGCCTCAACTCAATGGCAATGAATTTTTTAGTTCGGTTAACCCAGTTAGTTGGCGAGAGTTACAGAGATTAAGGCTGGAAGATATCAAGTCATTCACTGCATTGCATTTGGCTGCTTTCAAAAACTAGCCCATGACAACTCCATGGGTCATAGCAGAATATTATTCAATATAGGGCTTAGGTCAAAGGGCACTGGAAATATACTATAACTATCACCGTGGGCTGAAGTACACCAATTATCATGAAATTGGTGCAGGATCAGGCAGAATTTCAGCATTTGTTCTGTTTTGCATGGGATCAGCATGTGTAAGGGCTGACCCAATGACAACTAACTGCAGCATATTGAAGCACTGCGTTAACTGAAATGCATAATCCCTAAAATTAAAGCATTATTGTTCTCACTAAAAGTAAGCACTTCCTTTATTCCCACCCCACCACACCCCGCTTTCTTAGTAGAAGGAGTGAGTGTTCCCTTCTTGCTTATGACATAAAGTAGAAAATTTCCATCCTGGACTTAGATTCAGCATCAGTAAAATCCATCTTATCTGTGCAAATTTCTCTCACCATTCTACTTTTCCAAGATTTCGATTGGGATTTTGATTAATAATGTATCTATTTAATCCTATATACAAGGTGAATAAAATGTGCATGGCTTTAAACCTCTTGAGTTTGCATTGCAGAAAAAAGTAAATCAACTTACATGGACAATTAATGATATGTTACCTTCTTTTGCCATTTGATCATTTCTTGTTTATATGTTTTTCACCAAAACATTGCCAATTTTTCATAGAAATGATCACATCTAGTATTTTTATACGTTGCTCCTTGGCTGCCGGCAGGTGCTCATTCATTCAATAAGTATTGAATAGCTAATAACACGTTAGACCTTGGGGATGAAATCCTGAACAAGACAAAAATGATTTTATTTCTTCTAGTGAAGCTAACCGTATAGTAATAAATTCCAATGACTAAACATTCAATAATAAACCTGGGAACTGAGTATTAAAGTAGGAGAAGTGCAAGTTCTCTGGGAGGAAATAGACCAGGCTAAAAGACAACACACAGCCATCACGTCAATGTCTACTGATAGCAGCCCTATAGCTAGGGCAGGGAGACGTGCCCCGCACGTTTCTGAGACTATAACTTTTTATGGGAGCAGACAGTCTTGCTTTTTTTCCTGGAGTAAGTAGAAAACCCCGTTATCAAGTCGATGCCAACTCCCAACGATGGTATAGGACAGGTAGCACTGCTCTTGCGGGTTTCTAAGACTGTAACTCTTGACGGAGCAGCTGGGGTTACAGTTAGCATCCTGAGGCTGGTGGAAATGTCTCCTTCAACGAGACTGAGACCAAAAGGCTTACAGTCATCCTTGTCACTCTTCCTCCGGGACATGCCATGATCTGTTTGCCAGAAAACCTTGGGGATTCTAACTCTGCAAAAGAGCCAGATTCATCGCTTCTTTTGTCTCTGCCTTCTACCACTTCTACATCATTAATCTCTGATTTCTGCAATAGCCTCCTGCCTGCTCTCCTGCCTCTGCCTTTACAGAAGCATCCACTACATTCAATTCCAAATACACATACCTATTACTCGCTATTATTTACATAATATAAATTTCATTTCTGTCCATATCAATGGAATAAAAGCCATAATCTTTCTACTGGTCTAAGAGATTTCTTTAATTTCTCCTCCACCCCTCTGAAATATTTCTCCCATCACACTAGATCCTGTGATGGGAGGCTCTTCCTGCAGACCTGCCCAGTGCTTCCTTGGGACCCAAGAATGCGGTTCACTCTTTGAAATGGTTTTCTTCTAAGTATCCACTTGACTAGGTCCATTACTTCTTATAGTTCTTTTTCAAATGCCACTTTGTCACTGCTGTGTTTCCTGACAATTGCATAATTACATTTACTTTCTGACCCATCCCAATTCTCCCTGTCTCTCCTGCTTAGCTAATTTTGTCCATAGTACTGAACATCAACTGTCATAGTGTGCAGTTCGTCACGCTCTCGCTCTCGCTCACGCTCTCGCTCTCGCTCACGCTCACGCTCTCGCTCTCGCTCACGCTCTCGCTCTCGCTCTCGCTCTCGCTCACGCTCTCGCTCTCGCTCACGCTCTCGCTCTCGCTCACGCTCTCGCTCTCGCTCTCGCTCTCGCTCTCGCTCACGCTCTCGCTCTCGCTCACGCTCTCGCTCTCGCTCACGCTCTCGCTCTCGCTCTCGCTCACGCTCTCGCTCTCGC
>NC_134537.1:69430518-69440518 GCF_050624435.1 Tenrec ecaudatus | reverse complement strand
ATGTTTCACTCATGGTGGCTCTTTTTCCCCAAGAGTAATAAAACCCCATTTCTGATTCACAGCTAACGAAATGTCCACACTAAACAGTCCCACATTAGGGTTTATTTGCATGGCCCGATCACACGGGGTATCGTGTTCATTCGTTACATTGTTAGCAAATTATCCAGTCTCCTGGATAGATCACAACCACCTCACATTTGCATTCGCGGGTCTCTATGAATCAGCCTCAACTCAATGGCAATGAATTTTTTAGTTCGGTTAACCCAGTTAGTTGGCGAGAGTTACAGAGATTAAGGCTGGAAGATATCAAGTCATTCACTGCATTGCATTTGGCTGCTTTCAAAAACTAGCCCATGACAACTCCATGGGTCATAGCAGAATATTATTCAATATAGGGCTTAGGTCAAAGGGCACTGGAAATATACTATAACTATCACCGTGGGCTGAAGTACACCAATTATCATGAAATTGGTGCAGGATCAGGCAGAATTTCAGCATTTGTTCTGTTTTGCATGGGATCAGCATGTGTAAGGGCTGACCCAATGACAACTAACTGCAGCATATTGAAGCACTGCGTTAACTGAAATGCATAATCCCTAAAATTAAAGCATTATTGTTCTCACTAAAAGTAAGCACTTCCTTTATTCCCACCCCACCACACCCCGCTTTCTTAGTAGAAGGAGTGAGTGTTCCCTTCTTGCTTATGACATAAAGTAGAAAATTTCCATCCTGGACTTAGATTCAGCATCAGTAAAATCCATCTTATCTGTGCAAATTTCTCTCACCATTCTACTTTTCCAAGATTTCGATTGGGATTTTGATTAATAATGTATCTATTTAATCCTATATACAAGGTGAATAAAATGTGCATGACTTTAAACCTCTTGAGTTTGCATTGCAGAAAAAAGTAAATCAACTTACATGGACAATTAATGATATGTTACCTTCTTTTGCCATTTGATCATTTCTTGTTTATATGTTTTTCACCAAAACATTGCCAATTTTTCATAGAAATGATCACATCTAGTATTTTTATACGTTGCTCCTTGGCTGCCGGCAGGTGCTCATTCATTCAATAAGTATTGAATAGCTAATAACACGTTAGACCTTGGGGATGAAATCCTGAACAAGACAAAAATGATTTTATTTCTTCTAGTGAAGCTAACCGTATAGTAATAAATTCCAATGACTAAACATTCAATAATAAACCTGGGAACTGAGTATTAAAGTAGGAGAAGTGCAAGTTCTCTGGGAGGAAATAGACCAGGCTAAAAGACAACACACAGCCATCACGTCAATGTCTACTGATAGCAGCCCTATAGCTAGGGCAGGGAGACGTGCCCCGCACGTTTCTGAGACTATAACTTTTTATGGGAGCAGACAGTCTTGCTTTTTTTCCTGGAGTAAGTAGAAAACCCCGTTATCAAGTCGATGCCAACTCCCAACGATGGTATAGGACAGGTAGCACTGCTCTTGCGGGTTTCTAAGACTGTAACTCTTGACGGAGCAGCTGGGGTTACAGTTAGCATCCTGAGGCTGGTGGAAATGTCTCCTTCAACGAGACTGAGACCAAAAGGCTTACAGTCATCCTTGTCACTCTTCCTCCGGGACATGCCATGATCTGTTTGCCAGAAAACCTTGGGGATTCTAACTCTGCAAAAGAGCCAGATTCATCGCTTCTTTTGTCTCTGCCTTCTACCACTTCTACATCATTAATCTCTGATTTCTGCAATAGCCTCCTGCCTGCTCTCCTGCCTCTGCCTTTACAGAAGCATCCACTACATTCAATTCCAAATACACATACCTATTACTCGCTATTATTTACATAATATAAATTTCATTTCTGTCCATATCAATGGAATAAAAGCCATAATCTTTCTACTGGTCTAAGAGATTTCTTTAATTTCTCCTCCACCCCTCTGAAATATTTCTCCCATCACACTAGATCCTGTGATGGGAGGCTCTTCCTGCAGACCTGCCCAGTGCTTCCTTGGGACCCAAGAATGCGGTTCACTCTTTGAAATGGTTTTCTTCTAAGTATCCACTTGACTAGGTCCATTACTTCTTATAGTTCTTTTTCAAATGCCACTTTGTCACTGCTGTGTTTCCTGACAATTGCATAATTACATTTACTTTCTGACCCTTCCCAATTCTCCCTGTCTCTCCTGCTTAGCTAATTTTGTCCATAGTACTGAACATCAACTGTCATAGTGTGCACTTCGTCACGCTCTCGCTCTCGCTCACGCTCTCGCTCTCGCTCACGCTCACGCTCTCGCTCACGCTCTCGCTCTCGCTCTCGCTCTCGCTCTCGCTCACGCTCTCGCTCACGCTCTCGCTCTCGCTCACGCTCTCGCTCACGCTCTCGCTCACGCTCTCGCTCTCGCTCACGCTCTCGCTCTCGCTCACGCTCTCGCTCACGCTCTCGCTCTCGCTCTCGCTCTCGCTCACGCTCTCGCTCTCGCTCTCGCTCTCGCTCACGCTCTCGCTCTCGCTCACGCTCTCGCTCTCGCTCACGCTCTCGCTCTCGCTCACGCTCTCGCTCACGCTCACGCTCTCGCTCTCGCTCACGCTCTCGCTCTCGCTCACGCTCTCGCTCTCGCTCTCGCTCACGCTCTCGATCTCGCTCACGCTCTCGCTCACGCTCTCGCTCTCGCTCACGCTCTCGCTCTCGCTCACGCTCTCGCTCTCGCTCACGTTCTCGCTCACGCTCTCGCTCTCGCTCACGCTCTCGCTCTCGCTCACGCTCTCGCTCTCGCTCACGCTCTCGCTCTCGCTCACGCTCTCGCTCTCGCTCACGCTCTCGCTCTCGCTCACGCTCTCGCTCTCGCTCACGCTCTCGCTCTCGCTCTCGCTCTCGCTCACGCTCTCGCTCTCGCTCACGCTCTCGCTCTCGCTCACGCTCTCGCTCTCGCTCTCGCTCTCGCTCTCGCTCTCGCTCTCGCTCTCGCTCTCGCTCACGCTCACGCTCTCGCTCACGCTCACGCTCTCGCTCTCGCTCTCGCTCTCGCTCACGCTCTCGCTCTCGCTCACGCTCTCGCTCTCGCTCTCGCTCTCGCTCTCGCTCACGCTCTCGCTCTCGCTCACGCTCTCGCTCTCGCTCTCGCTCTCGCTCTCGCTCTCGCTCTCGCTCTCGCTCTCGCTCTCGCTCACGCTCTCGCTCTCGCTCACGCTCACGCTCTCGCTCACGCTCTCGCTCTCGCTCTCGCTCTCGCTCTCGCTCACGCTCTCGCTCTCGCTCACGCTCTCGCTCTCGCTCACGCTCTCGCTCTCGCTCTCGCTCTCGCTCTCGCTCTCGCTCACGCTCTCGCTCTCGCTCACGCTCTCGCTCTCGCTCACGCTCTCGCTCTCGCTCTCGCTCTCGCTCTCGCTCTCGCTCACGCTCTCGCTCTCGCTCTCGCTCTCGCTCTCGCTCTCGCTCTCGCTCTCGCTCTCGCTCTCGCTCTCGCTCTCGCTCTCGCTCTCGCTCACGCTCTCGCTCTCGCTCACGCTCTCGCTCTCGCTCACGCTCTCGCTCTCGCTCTCGCTCTCGCTCTCGCTCTCGCTCTCGCTCTCGCTCTCGCTCACGCTCTCGCTCTCGCTCACGCTCTCGCTCTCGCTCACGCTCTCGCTCTCGCTCACGCTCTCGCTCTCGCTCACGCTCTCGCTCTCGCTCACGCTCTCGCTCTCGCTCACGCTCTCGCTCTCGCTCACGCTCTCGCTCTCGCTCACGCTCTCGCTCTCGCTCACGCTCTCGCTCTCGCTCACGCTCTCGCTCTCGCTCACGCTCTCGCTCTCGCTCACGCTCTCGCTCTCGCTCACGCTCTCGCTCTCGCTCACGCTCTCGCTCTCGCTGATTTAGGAGGCTCAGCACAAGGCTCTTGATTCATGTTTCACTCATGGTGGCTCTTTTTCCCCAAGAGTAATAAAACCCCATTTCTGATTCACAGCTAACGAAATGTCCACACTAAACAGTCCCACATTAGGGTTTATTTGCATGGCCCGATCACACGGGGTATCGTGTTCATTCGTTACATTGTTAGCAAATTATCCAGTCTCCTGGATAGATCACAACCACCTCACATTTGCATTCGCGGGTCTCTATGAATCAGCCTCAACTCAATGGCAATGAATTTTTTAGTTCGGTTAACCCAGTTAGTTGGCGAGAGTTACAGAGATTAAGGCTGGAAGATATCAAGTCATTCACTGCATTGCATTTGGCTGCTTTCAAAAACTAGCCCATGACAACTCCATGGGTCATAGCAGAATATTATTCAATATAGGGCTTAGGTCAAAGGGCACTGGAAATATACTATAACTATCACCGTGGGCTGAAGTACACCAATTATCATGAAATTGGTGCAGGATCAGGCAGAATTTCAGCATTTGTTCTGTTTTGCATGGGATCAGCATGTGTAAGGGCTGACCCAATGACAACTAACTGCAGCATATTGAAGCACTGCGTTAACTGAAATGCATAATCCCTAAAATTAAAGCATTATTGTTCTCACTAAAAGTAAGCACTTCCTTTATTCCCACCCCACCACACCCCGCTTTCTTAGTAGAAGGAGTGAGTGTTCCCTTCTTGCTTATGACATAAAGTAGAAAATTTCCATCCTGGACTTAGATTCAGCATCAGTAAAATCCATCTTATCTGTGCAAATTTCTCTCACCATTCTACTTTTCCAAGATTTCGATTGGGATTTTGATTAATAATGTATCTATTTAATCCTATATACAAGGTGAATAAAATGTGCATGGCTTTAAACCTCTTGAGTTTGCATTGCAGAAAAAAGTAAATCAACTTACATGGACAATTAATGATATGTTACCTTCTTTTGCCATTTGATCATTTCTTGTTTATATGTTTTTCACCAAAACATTGCCAATTTTTCATAGAAATGATCACATCTAGTATTTTTATACGTTGCTCCTTGGCTGCCGGCAGGTGCTCATTCATTCAATAAGTATTGAATAGCTAATAACACGTTAGACCTTGGGGATGAAATCCTGAACAAGACAAAAATGATTTTATTTCTTCTAGTGAAGCTAACCGTATAGTAATAAATTCCAATGACTAAACATTCAATAATAAACCTGGGAACTGAGTATTAAAGTAGGAGAAGTGCAAGTTCTCTGGGAGGAAATAGACCAGGCTAAAAGACAACACACAGCCATCACGTCAATGTCTACTGATAGCAGCCCTATAGCTAGGGCAGGGAGACGTGCCCCGCACGTTTCTGAGACTATAACTTTTTATGGGAGCAGACAGTCTTGCTTTTTTTCCTGGAGTAAGTAGAAAACCCCGTTATCAAGTCGATGCCAACTCCCAACGATGGTATAGGACAGGTAGCACTGCTCTTGCGGGTTTCTAAGACTGTAACTCTTGACGGAGCAGCTGGGGTTACAGTTAGCATCCTGAGGCTGGTGGAAATGTCTCCTTCAACGAGACTGAGACCAAAAGGCTTACAGTCATCCTTGTCACTCTTCCTCCGGGACATGCCATGATCTGTTTGCCAGAAAACCTTGGGGATTCTAACTCTGCAAAAGAGCCAGATTCATCGCTTCTTTTGTCTCTGCCTTCTACCACTTCTACATCATTAATCTCTGATTTCTGCAATAGCCTCCTGCCTGCTCTCCTGCCTCTGCCTTTACAGAAGCATCCACTACATTCAATTCCAAATACACATACCTATTACTCGCTATTATTTACATAATATAAATTTCATTTCTGTCCATATCAATGGAATAAAAGCCATAATCTTTCTACTGGTCTAAGAGATTTCTTTAATTTCTCCTCCACCCCTCTGAAATATTTCTCCCATCACACTAGATCCTGTGATGGGAGGCTCTTCCTGCAGACCTGCCCAGTGCTTCCTTGGGACCCAAGAATGCGGTTCACTCTTTGAAATGGTTTTCTTCTAAGTATCCACTTGACTAGGTCCATTACTTCTTATAGTTCTTTTTCAAATGCCACTTTGTCACTGCTGTGTTTCCTGACAATTGCATAATTACATTTACTTTCTGACCCATCCCAATTCTCCCTGTCTCTCCTGCTTAGCTAATTTTGTCCATAGTACTGAACATCAACTGTCATAGTGTGCAGTTCGTCACGCTCTCGCTCTCGCTCACGCTCTCGCTCTCGCTCACGCTCTCGCTCTCGCTCACGCTCACGCTCTCGCTCACGCTCTCGCTCTCGCTCTCGCTCTCGCTCTCGCTCACGCTCTCGCTCTCGCTCTCGCTCTCGCTCTCGCTCACGCTCTCGCTCTCGCTCTCGCTCTCGCTCTCGCTCACGCTCTCGCTCTCGCTCTCGCTCTCGCTCTCGCTCTCGCTCTCGCTCACGCTCTCGCTCTCGCTCACGCTCTCGCTCTCGCTCTCGCTCTCGCTCACGCTCTCGCTCACGCTCTCGCTCTCGCTCACGCTCTCGCTCTCGCTCTCGCTCTCGCTCTCGCTCTCGCTCTCGCTCTCGCTCACGCTCTCGCTCTCGCTCACGCTCTCGCTCTCGCTCACGCTCACGCTCTCGCTCACGCTCTCGCTCACGCTCTCGCTCTCGCTCACGCTCACGCTCTCGCTCTCGCTCTCGCTCACGCTCTCGCTCTCGCTCACGCTCTCGCTCTCGCTCTCGCTCTCGCTCTCGCTCTCGCTCTCGCTCTCGCTCTCGCTCTCGCTCACGCTCTCGCTCTCGCTCTCGCTCTCGCTCTCGCTCTCGCTCTCGCTCACGCTCTCGCTCTCGCTCTCGCTCACGCTCTCGCTCTCGCTCACGCTCTCGCTCTCGCTCACGCTCTCGCTCTCGCTCACGCTCTCGCTCTCGCTCTCGCTCTCGCTCTCGCTCACGCTCTCGCTCTCGCTCTCGCTCTCGCTCTCGCTCTCGCTCTCGCTCTCGCTCACGCTCTCGCTCTCGCTCACGCTCTCGCTCTCGCTCACGCTCTCGCTCTCGCTCACGCTCTCGCTCTCGCTCACGCTCTCGCTCTCGCTCACGCTCTCGCTCTCGCTCACGCTCTCGCTCTCGCTCACGCTCTCGCTCTCGCTCACGCTCTCGCTCTCGCTCACGCTCTCGCTCTCGCTCACGCTCTCGCTCTCGCTCACGCTCTCGCTCACGCTCTCGCTCTCGCTCACGCTCTCGCTCTCGCTGATTTAGGAGGCTCAGCACAAGGCTCTTGATTCATGTTTCACTCATGGTGGCTCTTTTTCCCCAAGAGTAATAAAACCCCATTTCTGATTCACAGCTAACGAAATGTCCACACTAAACAGTCCCACATTAGGGTTTATTTGCATGGCCCGATCACACGGGGTATCGTGTTCATTCGTTACATTGTTAGCAAATTATCCAGTCTCCTGGATAGATCACAACCACCTCACATTTGCATTCGCGGGTCTCTATGAATCAGCCTCAACTCAATGGCAATGAATTTTTTAGTTCGGTTAACCCAGTTAGTTGGCGAGAGTTACAGAGATTAAGGCTGGAAGATATCAAGTCATTCACTGCATTGCATTTGGCTGCTTTCAAAAACTAGCCCATGACAACTCCATGGGTCATAGCAGAATATTATTCAATATAGGGCTTAGGTCAAAGGGCACTGGAAATATACTATAACTATCACCGTGGGCTGAAGTACACCAATTATCATGAAATTGGTGCAGGATCAGGCAGAATTTCAGCATTTGTTCTGTTTTGCATGGGATCAGCATGTGTAAGGGCTGACCCAATGACAACTAACTGCAGCATATTGAAGCACTGCGTTAACTGAAATGCATAATCCCTAAAATTAAAGCATTATTGTTCTCACTAAAAGTAAGCACTTCCTTTATTCCCACCCCACCACACCCCGCTTTCTTAGTAGAAGGAGTGAGTGTTCCCTTCTTGCTTATGACATAAAGTAGAAAATTTCCATCCTGGACTTAGATTCAGCATCAGTAAAATCCATCTTATCTGTGCAAATTTCTCTCACCATTCTACTTTTCCAAGATTTCGATTGGGATTTTGATTAATAATGTATCTATTTAATCCTATATACAAGGTGAATAAAATGTGCATGGCTTTAAACCTCTTGAGTTTGCATTGCAGAAAAAAGTAAATCAACTTACATGGACAATTAATGATATGTTACCTTCTTTTGCCATTTGATCATTTCTTGTTTATATGTTTTTCACCAAAACATTGCCAATTTTTCATAGAAATGATCACATCTAGTATTTTTATACGTTGCTCCTTGGCTGCCGGCAGGTGCTCATTCATTCAATAAGTATTGAATAGCTAATAACACGTTAGACCTTGGGGATGAAATCCTGAACAAGACAAAAATGATTTTATTTCTTCTAGTGAAGCTAACCGTATAGTAATAAATTCCAATGACTAAACATTCAATAATAAACCTGGGAACTGAGTATTAAAGTAGGAGAAGTGCAAGTTCTCTGGGAGGAAATAGACCAGGCTAAAAGACAACACACAGCCATCACGTCAATGTCTACTGATAGCAGCCCTATAGCTAGGGCAGGGAGACGTGCCCCGCACGTTTCTGAGACTATAACTTTTTATGGGAGCAGACAGTCTTGCTTTTTTTCCTGGAGTAAGTAGAAAACCCCGTTATCAAGTCGATGCCAACTCCCAACGATGGTATAGGACAGGTAGCACTGCTCTTGCGGGTTTCTAAGACTGTAACTCTTGACGGAGCAGCTGGGGTTACAGTTAGCATCCTGAGGCTGGTGGAAATGTCTCCTTCAACGAGACTGAGACCAAAAGGCTTACAGTCATCCTTGTCACTCTTCCTCCGGGACATGCCATGATCTGTTTGCCAGAAAACCTTGGGGATTCTAACTCTGCAAAAGAGCCAGATTCATCGCTTCTTTTGTCTCTGCCTTCTACCACTTCTACATCATTAATCTCTGATTTCTGCAATAGCCTCCTGCCTGCTCTCCTGCCTCTGCCTTTACAGAAGCATCCACTACATTCAATTCCAAATACACATACCTATTACTCGCTATTATTTACATAATATAAATTTCATTTCTGTCCATATCAATGGAATAAAAGCCATAATCTTTCTACTGGTCTAAGAGATTTCTTTAATTTCTCCTCCACCCCTCTGAAATATTTCTCCCATCACACTAGATCCTGTGATGGGAGGCTCTTCCTGCAGACCTGCCCAGTGCTTCCTTGGGACCCAAGAATGCGGTTCACTCTTTGAAATGGTTTTCTTCTAAGTATCCACTTGACTAGGTCCATTACTTCTTATAGTTCTTTTTCAAATGCCACTTTGTCACTGCTGTGTTTCCTGACAATTGCATAATTACATTTACTTTCTGACCCATCCCAATTCTCCCTGTCTCTCCTGCTTAGCTAATTTTGTCCATAGTACTGAACATCAACTGTCATAGTGTGCAGTTCGTCACGCTCTCGCTCTCGCTCACGCTCTCGCTCTCGCTCACGCTCACGCTCTCGCTCTCGCTCACGCTCTCGCTCTCGCTCTCGCTCTCGCTCACGCTCTCGCTCTCGCTCACGCTCTCGCTCTCGCTCACGCTCTCGCTCTCGCTCTCGCTCTCGCTCTCGCTCACGCTCTCGCTCTCGCTCACGCTCTCGCTCTCGCTCACGCTCTCGCTCTCGCTCTCGCTCACGCTCTCGCTCTCGCTCTCGCTCTCGCTCTCGCTCTCGCTCACGCTCTCGCTCTCGCTCTCGCTCTCGCTCTCGCTCTCGCTCACGCTCTCGCTCTCGCTCACGCTCTCGCTCTCGCTCACGCTCTCGCTCTCGCTCACGCTCTCGCTCTCGCTCACGCTCTCGCTCTCGCTCACGCTCTCGCTCACGCTCTCGCTCTCGCTCACGCTCTCGCTCTCGCTCACGCTCACGCTCTCGCTCACGCTCTCGCTCTCGCTCTCGCTCTCGCTCTCGCTCTCGCTATCTCTCTCGCTCTCGCTCTCGCTCTCGCTCACGCTCTCGCTCTCGCTCACGCTCTCGCTCTCGCTCACGCTCTCGCTCTCGCACTCGCTCACGCTCTCGCTCACGCTCTCGCTCTCGCTCACGCTCTCGCTC
>NC_134537.1:69375518-69428018 GCF_050624435.1 Tenrec ecaudatus | reverse complement strand
GGCAGAATTTCAGCATTTGTTCTGTTTTGCATGGGATCAGCATGTGTAAGGGCTGACCCAATGACAACTAACTGCAGCATATTGAAGCACTGCGTTAACTGAAATGCATAATCCCTAAAATTAAAGCATTATTGTTCTCACTAAAAGTAAGCACTTCCTTTATTCCCACCCCACCACACCCCGCTTTCTTAGTAGAAGGAGTGAGTGTTCCCTTCTTGCTTATGACATAAAGTAGAAAATTTCCATCCTGGACTTAGATTCAGCATCAGTAAAATCCATCTTATCTGTGCAAATTTCTCTCACCATTCTACTTTTCCAAGATTTCGATTGGGATTTTGATTAATAATGTATCTATTTAATCCTATATACAAGGTGAATAAAATGTGCATGGCTTTAAACCTCTTGAGTTTGCATTGCAGAAAAAAGTAAATCAACTTACATGGACAATTAATGATATGTTACCTTCTTTTGCCATTTGATCATTTCTTGTTTATATGTTTTTCACCAAAACATTGCCAATTTTTCATAGAAATGATCACATCTAGTATTTTTATACGTTGCTCCTTGGCTGCCGGCAGGTGCTCATTCATTCAATAAGTATTGAATAGCTAATAACACGTTAGACCTTGGGGATGAAATCCTGAACAAGACAAAAATGATTTTATTTCTTCTAGTGAAGCTAACCGTATAGTAATAAATTCCAATGACTAAACATTCAATAATAAACCTGGGAACTGAGTATTAAAGTAGGAGAAGTGCAAGTTCTCTGGGAGGAAATAGACCAGGCTAAAAGACAACACACAGCCATCACGTCAATGTCTACTGATAGCAGCCCTATAGCTAGGGCAGGGAGACGTGCCCCGCACGTTTCTGAGACTATAACTTTTTATGGGAGCAGACAGTCTTGCTTTTTTTCCTGGAGTAAGTAGAAAACCCCGTTATCAAGTCGATGCCAACTCCCAACGATGGTATAGGACAGGTAGCACTGCTCTTGCGGGTTTCTAAGACTGTAACTCTTGACGGAGCAGCTGGGGTTACAGTTAGCATCCTGAGGCTGGTGGAAATGTCTCCTTCAACGAGACTGAGACCAAAAGGCTTACAGTCATCCTTGTCACTCTTCCTCCGGGACATGCCATGATCTGTTTGCCAGAAAACCTTGGGGATTCTAACTCTGCAAAAGAGCCAGATTCATCGCTTCTTTTGTCTCTGCCTTCTACCACTTCTACATCATTAATCTCTGATTTCTGCAATAGCCTCCTGCCTGCTCTCCTGCCTCTGCCTTTACAGAAGCATCCACTACATTCAATTCCAAATACACATACCTATTACTCGCTATTATTTACATAATATAAATTTCATTTCTGTCCATATCAATGGAATAAAAGCCATAATCTTTCTACTGGTCTAAGAGATTTCTTTAATTTCTCCTCCACCCCTCTGAAATATTTCTCCCATCACACTAGATCCTGTGATGGGAGGCTCTTCCTGCAGACCTGCCCAGTGCTTCCTTGGGACCCAAGAATGCGGTTCACTCTTTGAAATGGTTTTCTTCTAAGTATCCACTTGACTAGGTCCATTACTTCTTATAGTTCTTTTTCAAATGCCACTTTGTCACTGCTGTGTTTCCTGACAATTGCATAATTACATTTACTTTCTGACCCATCCCAATTCTCCCTGTCTCTCCTGCTTAGCTAATTTTGTCCATAGTACTGAACATCAACTGTCATAGTGTGCACTTCGTCACGCTCTCGCTCTCGCTCACGCTCTCGCTCTCGCTCACGCTCACGCTCTCGCTCACGCTCTCGCTCTCGCTCTCGCTCTCGCTCTCGCTCACGCTCTCGCTCACGCTCTCGCTCTCGCTCACGCTCTCGCTCACGCTCGCTCACGCTCTCGCTCTCGCTCACGCTCTCGCTCTCGCTCACGCTCTCGCTCACGCTCTCGCTCTCGCTCTCGCTCTCGCTCACGCTCTCGCTCTCGCTCTCGCTCTCGCTCACGCTCTCGCTCTCGCTCACGCTCTCGCTCTCGCTCACGCTCTCGCTCTCGCTCACGCTCTCGCTCACGCTCTCGCTCTCGCTCTCGCTCTCGCTCTCGCTCACGCTCTCGCTCTCGCTCACGCTCTCGCTCTCGCTCTCGCTCTCGCTCTCGCTCTCGCTCACGCTCTCGCTCTCGCTCACGCTCTCGCTCTCGCTCTCGCTCTCGCTCTCGCTCTCGCTCTCGCTCACGCTCTCGCTCTCGCCTCGCTCACGCTCTCGCTCTCGCTCTCGCTCACGCTCTCGCTCTCGCTCACGCTCTCGCTCTCGCTCACGCTCTCGCTCACGCTCTCGCTCTCGCTCACGCTCTCGCTCTCGCTCTCGCTCACGCTCTCGATCTCGCTCACGCTCTCGCTCACGCTCTCGCTCTCGCTCACGCTCTCGCTCTCGCTCACGCTCTCGCTCTCGCTCACGTTCTCGCTCACGCTCTCGCTCTCGCTCACGCTCTCGCTCTCGCTCACGCTCTCGCTCTCGCTCACGCTCTCGCTCTCGCTCACGCTCTCGCTCTCGCTCACGCTCTCGCTCTCGCTCACGCTCTCGCTCTCGCTCACGCTCTCGCTCTCGCTCTCGCTCTCGCTCACGCTCTCGCTCTCGCTCACGCTCTCGCTCTCGCTCTCGCTCTCGCTCTCGCTCTCGCTCTCGCTCTCGCTCACGCTCACGCTCTCGCTCACGCTCTCGCTCTCGCTCTCGCTCTCGCTCACGCTCTCGCTCTCGCTCACGCTCTCGCTCTCGCTCTCGCTCTCGCTCTCGCTCTCGCTCACGCTCTCGCTCTCGCTCACGCTCTCGCTCTCGCTCTCGCTCTCGCTCTCGCTCTCGCTCTCGCTCTCGCTCTCGCTCACGCTCTCGCTCTCGCTCACGCTCACGCTCTCGCTCACGCTCTCGCTCTCGCTCTCGCTCTCGCTCTCGCTCACGCTCTCGCTCTCGCTCACGCTCTCGCTCTCGCTCACGCTCTCGCTCTCGCTCTCGCTCTCGCTCTCGCTCTCGCTCACGCTCTCGCTCTCGCTCACGCTCTCGCTCTCGCTCACGCTCTCGCTCTCGCTCTCGCTCTCGCTCTCGCTCTCGCTCTCGCTCTCGCTCTCGCTCTCGCTCTCGCTCTCGCTCTCGCTCTCGCTCTCGCTCTCGCTCTCGCTCTCGCTCACGCTCTCGCTCTCGCTCACGCTCTCGCTCTCGCTCACGCTCTCGCTCTCGCTCTCGCTCTCGCTCTCGCTCTCGCTCTCGCTCTCGCTCTCGCTCACGCTCTCGCTCTCGCTCACGCTCTCGCTCTCGCTCACGCTCTCGCTCTCGCTCACGCTCTCGCTCTCGCTCACGCTCTCGCTCTCGCTCACGCTCTCGCTCTCGCTCACGCTCTCGCTCTCGCTCACGCTCTCGCTCTCGCTCACGCTCTCGCTCTCGCTCACGCTCTCGCTCTCGCTCACGCTCTCGCTCTCGCTCACGCTCTCGCTCTCGCTCTCGCTCACGCTCTCGCTCTCGCTCACGCTCTCGCTGATTTAGGAGGCTCAGCACAAGGCTCTTGATTCATGTTTCACTCATGGTGGCTCTTTTTCCCCAAGAGTAATAAAACCCCATTTCTGATTCACAGCTAACGAAATGTCCACACTAAACAGTCCCACATTAGGGTTTATTTGCATGGCCCGATCACACGGGGTATCGTGTTCATTCGTTACATTGTTAGCAAATTATCCAGTCTCCTGGATAGATCACAACCACCTCACATTTGCATTCGCGGGTCTCTATGAATCAGCCTCAACTCAATGGCAATGAATTTTTTAGTTCGGTTAACCCAGTTAGTTGGCGAGAGTTACAGAGATTAAGGCTGGAAGATATCAAGTCATTCACTGCATTGCATTTGGCTGCTTTCAAAAACTAGCCCATGACAACTCCATGGGTCATAGCAGAATATTATTCAATATAGCCTTAGGTCAAAGGGCACTGGAAATATACTATAACTATCACCGTGGGCTGAAGTACACCAATTATCATTAAATTGGTGCAGGATCAGGCAGAATTTCAGCATTTGTTCTGTTTTGCATGGGATCAGCATGTGTAAGGGCTGACCCAATGACAACTAACTGCAGCATATTGAAGCACTGCGTTAACTGAAATGCATAATCCCTAAAATTAAAGCATTATTGTTCTCACTAAAAGTAAGCACTTCCTTTATTCCCACCCCACCACACCCCGCTTTCTTAGTAGAAGGAGTGAGTGTTCCCTTCTTGCTTATGACATAAAGTAGAAAATTTCCATCCTGGACTTAGATTCAGCATCAGTAAAATCCATCTTATCTGTGCAAATTTCTCTCACCATTCTACTTTTCCAAGATTTCGATTGGGATTTTGATTAATAATGTATCTATTTAATCCTATATACAAGGTGAATAAAATGTGCATGACTTTAAACCTCTTGAGTTTGCATTGCAGAAAAAAGTAAATCAACTTACATGGACAATTAATGATATGTTACCTTCTTTTGCCATTTGATCATTTCTTGTTTATATGTTTTTCACCAAAACATTGCCAATTTTTCATAGAAATGATCACATCTAGTATTTTTATACGTTGCTCCTTGGCTGCCGGCAGGTGCTCATTCATTCAATAAGTATTGAATAGCTAATAACACGTTAGACCTTGGGGATGAAATCCTGAACAAGACAAAAATGATTTTATTTCTTCTAGTGAAGCTAACCGTATAGTAATAAATTCCAATGACTAAACATTCAATAATAAACCTGGGAACTGAGTATTAAAGTAGGAGAAGTGCAAGTTCTCTGGGAGGAAATAGACCAGGCTAAAAGACAACACACAGCCATCACGTCAATGTCTACTGATAGCAGCCCTATAGCTAGGGCAGGGAGACGTGCCCCGCACGTTTCTGAGACTATAACTTTTTATGGGAGCAGACAGTCTTGCTTTTTTTCCTGGAGTAAGTAGAAAACCCCGTTATCAAGTCGATGCCAACTCCCAACGATGGTATAGGACAGGTAGCACTGCTCTTGCGGGTTTCTAAGACTGTAACTCTTGACGGAGCAGCTGGGGTTACAGTTAGCATCCTGAGGCTGGTGGAAATGTCTCCTTCAACGAGACTGAGACCAAAAGGCTTACAGTCATCCTTGTCACTCTTCCTCCGGGACATGCCATGATCTGTTTGCCAGAAAACCTTGGGGATTCTAACTCTGCAAAAGAGCCAGATTCATCGCTTCTTTTGTCTCTGCCTTCTACCACTTCTACATCATTAATCTCTGATTTCTGCAATAGCCTCCTGCCTGCTCTCCTGCCTCTGCCTTTACAGAAGCATCCACTACATTCAATTCCAAATACACATACCTATTACTCGCTATTATTTACATAATATAAATTTCATTTCTGTCCATATCAATGGAATAAAAGCCATAATCTTTCTACTGGTCTAAGAGATTTCTTTAATTTCTCCTCCACCCCTCTGAAATATTTCTCCCATCACACTAGATCCTGTGATGGGAGGCTCTTCCTGCAGACCTGCCCAGTGCTTCCTTGGGACCCAAGAATGCGGTTCACTCTTTGAAATGGTTTTCTTCTAAGTATCCACTTGACTAGGTCCATTACTTCTTATAGTTCTTTTTCAAATGCCACTTTGTCACTGCTGTGTTTCCTGACAATTGCATAATTACATTTACTTTCTGACCCATCCCAATTCTCCCTGTCTCTCCTGCTTAGCTAATTTTGTCCATAGTACTGAACATCAACTGTCATAGTGTGCAGTTCGTCACGCTCTCGCTCTCGCTCACGCTCTCGCTCTCGCTCACGCTCACGCTCTCGCTCACGCTCTCGCTCTCGCTCACGCTCTCGCTCTCGCTCTCGCTCTCGCTCTCGCTCTCGCTCTCGCTCACGCTCTGGCTCTCGCTCACGCTCACGCTCTCGCTCACGCTCACGCTCTCGCTCTCGCTCTCGCTCTCGCTCACGCTCTCGCTCTCGCTCACGCTCTCGCTCTCGCTCACGCTCTCGCTCTCGCTCACGCTCTCGCTCTCGCTCACGCTCTCGCTCTCGCTCACGCTCTCGCTCTCGCTCTCGCTCTCGCTCTCGCTCTCGCTCTCGCTCTCGCTCTCGCTCACGCTCTCGCTCTCGCTCTCGCTCTCGCTCACGCTCTCGCTCTCGCTCACGCTCTCGCTCTCGCTCTCGCTCTCGCTCTCGCTCTCGCTCACGCTCTCGCTCTCGCTCACGCTCTCGCTCTCGCTCTCGCTCTCGCTCACGCTCTCGCTCTCGCTCTCGCTCTCGCTCACGCTCTCGCTCTCGCTCACGCTCTCGCTCTCGCTCTCGCTCTCGCTCACGCTCTCGCTCACGCTCTCGCTCTCGCTCTCGCTCTCGCTCACGCTCTCGCTCTCGCTCACGCTCTCGCTCACGCTCTCGCTCTCGCTCTCGCTCACGCTCTCGCTCACGCTCTCGCTCTCGCTCTGGCTCTCGCTCTCGCTCTCGCTCACGCTCTCGCTCTCGCTCACGCTCTCGCTCTCGCTCTCGCTCTCGCTCACGCTCTCGCTCTCGCTCACGCTCTCGCTCTCGCTCACGCTCTCGCTCTCGCTCACGCTCTCGCTCTCGCTCTCGCTCTCGCTCTCGCTCTCGCTCTCGCTCTCGCTCTCGCTCACGCTCTCGCTCTCGCTCACGCTCTCGCTCACGCTCTCGCTCTCGCTCACGCTCTCGCTCTCGCTCACGCTCTCGCTCTCGCTCACGCTCTCGCTCTCGCTCTCGCTCTCGCTCTCGCTCACGCTCTCGCTCTCGCTCACGCTCTCGCTCTCGCTCACGCTCTCGCTCTCGCTCTCGCTCACGCTCTCGCTCTCGCTCACGCTCTCGCTCTCGCTCACGCTCTCGCTCTCGCTCACGCTCTCGCTCTCGCTCTCGCTCACGCTCTCGCTCTCGCTCTCGCTCACGCTCTCGCTGATTTAGGAGGCTCAGCACAAGGCTCTTGATTCATGTTTCACTCATGGTGGCTCTTTTTCCCCAAGAGTAATAAAACCCCATTTCTGATTCACAGCTAACGAAATGTCCACACTAAACAGTCCCACATTAGGGTTTATTTGCATGGCCCGATCACACGGGGTATCGTGTTCATTCGTTACATTGTTAGCAAATTATCCAGTCTCCTGGATAGATCACAACCACCTCACATTTGCATTCGCGGGTCTCTATGAATCAGCCTCAACTCAATGGCAATGAATTTTTTAGTTCGGTTAACCCAGTTAGTTGGCGAGAGTTACAGAGATTAAGGCTGGAAGATATCAAGTCATTCACTGCATTGCATTTGGCTGCTTTCAAAAACTAGCCCATGACAACTCCATGGGTCATAGCAGAATATTATTCAATATAGGGCTTAGGTCAAAGGGCACTGGAAATATACTATAACTATCACCGTGGGCTGAAGTACACCAATTATCATGAAATTGGTGCAGGATCAGGCAGAATTTCAGCATTTGTTCTGTTTTGCATGGGATCAGCATGTGTAAGGGCTGACCCAATGACAACTAACTGCAGCATATTGAAGCACTGCGTTAACTGAAATGCATAATCCCTAAAATTAAAGCATTATTGTTCTCACTAAAAGTAAGCACTTCCTTTATTCCCACCCCACCACACCCCGCTTTCTTAGTAGAAGGAGTGAGTGTTCCCTTCTTGCTTATGACATAAAGTAGAAAATTTCCATCCTGGACTTAGATTCAGCATCAGTAAAATCCATCTTATCTGTGCAAATTTCTCTCACCATTCTACTTTTCCAAGATTTCGATTGGGATTTTGATTAATAATGTATCTATTTAATCCTATATACAAGGTGAATAAAATGTGCATGGCTTTAAACCTCTTGAGTTTGCATTGCAGAAAAAAGTAAATCAACTTACATGGACAATTAATGATATGTTACCTTCTTTTGCCATTTGATCATTTCTTGTTTATATGTTTTTCACCAAAACATTGCCAATTTTTCATAGAAATGATCACATCTAGTATTTTTATACGTTGCTCCTTGGCTGCCGGCAGGTGCTCATTCATTCAATAAGTATTGAATAGCTAATAACACGTTAGACCTTGGGGATGAAATCCTGAACAAGACAAAAATGATTTTATTTCTTCTAGTGAAGCTAACCGTATAGTAATAAATTCCAATGACTAAACATTCAATAATAAACCTGGGAACTGAGTATTAAAGTAGGAGAAGTGCAAGTTCTCTGGGAGGAAATAGACCAGGCTAAAAGACAACACACAGCCATCACGTCAATGTCTACTGATAGCAGCCCTATAGCTAGGGCAGGGAGACGTGCCCCGCACGTTTCTGAGACTATAACTTTTTATGGGAGCAGACAGTCTTGCTTTTTTTCCTGGAGTAAGTAGAAAACCCCGTTATCAAGTCGATGCCAACTCCCAACGATGGTATAGGACAGGTAGCACTGCTCTTGCGGGTTTCTAAGACTGTAACTCTTGACGGAGCAGCTGGGGTTACAGTTAGCATCCTGAGGCTGGTGGAAATGTCTCCTTCAACGAGACTGAGACCAAAAGGCTTACAGTCATCCTTGTCACTCTTCCTCCGGGACATGCCATGATCTGTTTGCCAGAAAACCTTGGGGATTCTAACTCTGCAAAAGAGCCAGATTCATCGCTTCTTTTGTCTCTGCCTTCTACCACTTCTACATCATTAATCTCTGATTTCTGCAATAGCCTCCTGCCTGCTCTCCTGCCTCTGCCTTTACAGAAGCATCCACTACATTCAATTCCAAATACACATACCTATTACTCGCTATTATTTACATAATATAAATTTCATTTCTGTCCATATCAATGGAATAAAAGCCATAATCTTTCTACTGGTCTAAGAGATTTCTTTAATTTCTCCTCCACCCCTCTGAAATATTTCTCCCATCACACTAGATCCTGTGATGGGAGGCTCTTCCTGCAGACCTGCCCAGTGCTTCCTTGGGACCCAAGAATGCGGTTCACTCTTTGAAATGGTTTTCTTCTAAGTATCCACTTGACTAGGTCCATTACTTCTTATAGTTCTTTTTCAAATGCCACTTTGTCACTGCTGTGTTTCCTGACAATTGCATAATTACATTTACTTTCTGACCCATCCCAATTCTCCCTGTCTCTCCTGCTTAGCTAATTTTGTCCATAGTACTGAACATCAACTGTCATAGTGTGCAGTTCGTCACGCTCTCGCTCTCGCTCACGCTCTCGCTCTCGCTCACGCTCACGCTCTCGCTCACGCTCTCGCTCTCGCTCTCGCTCTCGCTCTCGCTCTCGCTCACGCTCTGGCTCTCGCTCACGCTCACGCTCTCGCTCACGCTCACGCTCTCGCTCTCGCTCTCGCTCTCGCTCACGCTCTCGCTCTCGCTCACGCTCTCGCTCTCGCTCACGCTCTCGCTCTCGCTCACGCTCTCGCTCTCGCTCACGCTCTCGCTCTCGCTCACGCTCTCGCTCTCGCTCTCGCTCTCGCTCTCGCTCTCGCTCTCGCTCTCGCTCTCGCTCTCGCTCACGCTCTCGCTCTCGCTCTCGCTCTCGCTCACGCTCTCGCTCTCGCTCACGCTCTCGCTCTCGCTCTCGCTCTCGCTCTCGCTCTCGCTCACGCTCTCGCTCTCGCTCACGCTCTCGCTCTCGCTCTCGCTCTCGCTCACGCTCTCGCTCTCGCTCTCGCTCTCGCTCACGCTCTCGCTCTCGCTCACGCTCTCGCTCTCGCTCTCGCTCTCGCTCACGCTCTCGCTCACGCTCTCGCTCTCGCTCTCGCTCTCGCTCACGCTCTCGCTCTCGCTCACGCTCTCGCTCACGCTCTCGCTCTCGCTCTCGCTCACGCTCTCGCTCACGCTCTCGCTCTCGCTCTGGCTCTCGCTCTCGCTCTCGCTCACGCTCTCGCTCTCGCTCACGCTCTCGCTCTCGCTCTCGCTCTCGCTCACGCTCTCGCTCTCGCTCACGCTCTCGCTCTCGCTCACGCTCTCGCTCTCGCTCACGCTCTCGCTCTCGCTCTCGCTCTCGCTCTCGCTCTCGCTCTCGCTCTCGCTCACGCTCTCGCTCTCGCTCACGCTCTCGCTCACGCTCTCGCTCTCGCTCACGCTCTCGCTCTCGCTCACGCTCTCGCTCTCGCTCACGCTCTCGCTCTCGCTCTCGCTCTCGCTCTCGCTCACGCTCTCGCTCTCGCTCACGCTCTCGCTCTCGCTCACGCTCTCGCTCTCGCTCTCGCTCTCGCTCACGCTCTCGCTCTCGCTCACGCTCTCGCTCTCGCTCACGCTCTCGCTCTCGCTCACGCTCTCGCTCTCGCTCTCGCTCACGCTCTCGCTCTCGCTCTCGCTCACGCTCTCGCTGATTTAGGAGGCTCAGCACAAGGCTCTTGATTCATGTTTCACTCATGGTGGCTCTTTTTCCCCAAGAGTAATAAAACCCCATTTCTGATTCACAGCTAACGAAATGTCCACACTAAACAGTCCCACATTAGGGTTTATTTGCATGGCCCGATCACACGGGGTATCGTGTTCATTCGTTACATTGTTAGCAAATTATCCAGTCTCCTGGATAGATCACAACCACCTCACATTTGCATTCGCGGGTCTCTATGAATCAGCCTCAACTCAATGGCAATGAATTTTTTAGTTCGGTTAACCCAGTTAGTTGGCGAGAGTTACAGAGATTAAGGCTGGAAGATATCAAGTCATTCACTGCATTGCATTTGGCTGCTTTCAAAAACTAGCCCATGACAACTCCATGGGTCATAGCAGAATATTATTCAATATAGGGCTTAGGTCAAAGGGCACTGGAAATATACTATAACTATCACCGTGGGCTGAAGTACACCAATTATCATGAAATTGGTGCAGGATCAGGCAGAATTTCAGCATTTGTTCTGTTTTGCATGGGATCAGCATGTGTAAGGGCTGACCCAATGACAACTAACTGCAGCATATTGAAGCACTGCGTTAACTGAAATGCATAATCCCTAAAATTAAAGCATTATTGTTCTCACTAAAAGTAAGCACTTCCTTTATTCCCACCCCACCACACCCCGCTTTCTTAGTAGAAGGAGTGAGTGTTCCCTTCTTGCTTATGACATAAAGTAGAAAATTTCCATCCTGGACTTAGATTCAGCATCAGTAAAATCCATCTTATCTGTGCAAATTTCTCTCACCATTCTACTTTTCCAAGATTTCGATTGGGATTTTGATTAATAATGTATCTATTTAATCCTATATACAAGGTGAATAAAATGTGCATGGCTTTAAACCTCTTGAGTTTGCATTGCAGAAAAAAGTAAATCAACTTACATGGACAATTAATGATATGTTACCTTCTTTTGCCATTTGATCATTTCTTGTTTATATGTTTTTCACCAAAACATTGCCAATTTTTCATAGAAATGATCACATCTAGTATTTTTATACGTTGCTCCTTGGCTGCCGGCAGGTGCTCATTCATTCAATAAGTATTGAATAGCTAATAACACGTTAGACCTTGGGGATGAAATCCTGAACAAGACAAAAATGATTTTATTTCTTCTAGTGAAGCTAACCGTATAGTAATAAATTCCAATGACTAAACATTCAATAATAAACCTGGGAACTGAGTATTAAAGTAGGAGAAGTGCAAGTTCTCTGGGAGGAAATAGACCAGGCTAAAAGACAACACACAGCCATCACGTCAATGTCTACTGATAGCAGCCCTATAGCTAGGGCAGGGAGACGTGCCCCGCACGTTTCTGAGACTATAACTTTTTATGGGAGCAGACAGTCTTGCTTTTTTTCCTGGAGTAAGTAGAAAACCCCGTTATCAAGTCGATGCCAACTCCCAACGATGGTATAGGACAGGTAGCACTGCTCTTGCGGGTTTCTAAGACTGTAACTCTTGACGGAGCAGCTGGGGTTACAGTTAGCATCCTGAGGCTGGTGGAAATGTCTCCTTCAACGAGACTGAGACCAAAAGGCTTACAGTCATCCTTGTCACTCTTCCTCCGGGACATGCCATGATCTGTTTGCCAGAAAACCTTGGGGATTCTAACTCTGCAAAAGAGCCAGATTCATCGCTTCTTTTGTCTCTGCCTTCTACCACTTCTACATCATTAATCTCTGATTTCTGCAATAGCCTCCTGCCTGCTCTCCTGCCTCTGCCTTTACAGAAGCATCCACTACATTCAATTCCAAATACACATACCTATTACTCGCTATTATTTACATAATATAAATTTCATTTCTGTCCATATCAATGGAATAAAAGCCATAATCTTTCTACTGGTCTAAGAGATTTCTTTAATTTCTCCTCCACCCCTCTGAAATATTTCTCCCATCACACTAGATCCTGTGATGGGAGGCTCTTCCTGCAGACCTGCCCAGTGCTTCCTTGGGACCCAAGAATGCGGTTCACTCTTTGAAATGGTTTTCTTCTAAGTATCCACTTGACTAGGTCCATTACTTCTTATAGTTCTTTTTCAAATGCCACTTTGTCACTGCTGTGTTTCCTGACAATTGCATAATTACATTTACTTTCTGACCCATCCCAATTCTCCCTGTCTCTCCTGCTTAGCTAATTTTGTCCATAGTACTGAACATCAACTGTCATAGTGTGCAGTTCGTCACGCTCTCGCTCTCGCTCACGCTCTCGCTCTCGCTCACGCTCACGCTCTCGCTCACGCTCACGCTCTCGCTCTCGCTCTCGCTCTCGCTCACGCTCTCGCTCTCGCTCTCGCTCTCGCTCACGCTCTCGCTCTCGCTCACGCTCTCGCTCTCGCTCACGCTCTCGCTCTCGCTCTCGCTCACGCTCTCGCTCTCGTTCACGCCTCTCGCTCTCGCTCACGCTCTCGCTCTCGCTCTCGCTCTCGCTCTCGCTCTCGCTCTCGCTCTCGCTCACGCTCTCGCTCTCGCTCACGCTCTCGCTCTCGCTCACGCTCTCGCTCTCGCTCACGCTCTCGCTCTCGCTCACGCTCTCGCTCTCGCTCACGCTCTCGCTCTCGCTCACGCTCTCGCTCACGCTCTCGCTCTCGCTCACGCTCTCGCTCTCGCTCACGCTCTCGCTCTCGCTCACGCTCTCGCTCACGCTCTCGCTCTCGCTCTCGCTCTCGCTCACGCTCTCGCTCTCGCTCTCGCTCACGCTCTCGCTCTCGCTCACGCTCTCGCTCTCGCTCACGCTCTCGCTCTCGCTCACGCTCACGCTCTCGCTCACGCTCTCGCTCTCGCTCACGCTCTCGCTCACGCTCACGCTCTCGCTCACGCTCTCGCTCTCGCTCTCGCTCTCGCTCTCGCTCACGCTCTCGCTCTCGCTCACGCTCTCGCTCTCGCTCACGCTCTCGCTCTCGCTCACGCTCTCGCTCTCGCTCACGCTCTCGCTCTCGCTCACGCTCTCGCTCTCGCTCACGCTCTCGCTCTCGCTCACGCTCTCGCTCTCGCTCACGCTCTCGCTCTCGCTCTCGCTCTCGCTCACGCTCTCGCTCTCGCTCTCGCTCACGCTCTCGCTCTCGCTCACGCTCTCGCTCTCGCTCACGCTCTCGCTCTCGCTCACGCTCTCGCTCTCGCTCACGCTCTCGCTCTCGCTCACGCTCTCGCTCTCGCTCACGCTCTCGCTCTCGCTCACGCTCTCGCTCTCGCTCACGCTCTCGCTCTCGCTCACGCTCTCGCTCTCGCTCACGCTCTCGCTGATTTAGGAGGCTCAGCACAAGGCTCTTGATTCATGTTTCACTCATGGTGGCTCTTTTTCCCCAAGAGTAATAAAACCCCATTTCTGATTCACAGCTAACGAAATGTCCACACTAAACAGTCCCACATTAGGGTTTATTTGCATGGCCCGATCACACGGGGTATCGTGTTCATTCGTTACATTGTTAGCAAATTATCCAGTCTCCTGGATAGATCACAACCACCTCACATTTGCATTCGCGGGTCTCTATGAATCAGCCTCAACTCAATGGCAATGAATTTTTTAGTTCGGTTAACCCAGTTAGTTGGCGAGAGTTACAGAGATTAAGGCTGGAAGATATCAAGTCATTCACTGCATTGCATTTGGCTGCTTTCAAAAACTAGCCCATGACAACTCCATGGGTCATAGCAGAATATTATTCAATATAGGGCTTAGGTCAAAGGGCACTGGAAATATACTATAACTATCACCGTGGGCTGAAGTACACCAATTATCATGAAATTGGTGCAGGATCAGGCAGAATTTCAGCATTTGTTCTGTTTTGCATGGGATCAGCATGTGTAAGGGCTGACCCAATGACAACTAACTGCAGCATATTGAAGCACTGCGTTAACTGAAATGCATAATCCCTAAAATTAAAGCATTATTGTTCTCACTAAAAGTAAGCACTTCCTTTATTCCCACCCCACCACACCCCGCTTTCTTAGAGAAGGAGTGAGTGTTCCCTTCTTGCTTATGACATAAAGTAGAAAATTTCCATCCTGGACTTAGATTCAGCATCAGTAAAATCCATCTTATCTGTGCAAATTTCTCTCACCATTCTACTTTTCCAAGATTTCGATTGGGATTTTGATTAATAATGTATCTATTTAATCCTATATACAAGGTGAATAAAATGTGCATGGCTTTAAACCTCTTGAGTTTGCATTGCAGAAAAAAGTAAATCAACTTACATGGACAATTAATGATATGTTACCTTCTTTTGCCATTTGATCATTTCTTGTTTATATGTTTTTCACCAAAACATTGCCAATTTTTCATAGAAATGATCACATCTAGTATTTTTATACGTTGCTCCTTGGCTGCCGGCAGGTGCTCATTCATTCAATAAGTATTGAATAGCTAATAACACGTTAGACCTTGGGGATGAAATCCTGAACAAGACAAAAATGATTTTATTTCTTCTAGTGAAGCTAACCGTATAGTAATAAATTCCAATGACTAAACATTCAATAATAAACCTGGGAACTGAGTATTAAAGTAGGAGAAGTGCAAGTTCTCTGGGAGGAAATAGACCAGGCTAAAAGACAACACACAGCCATCACGTCAATGTCTACTGATAGCAGCCCTATAGCTAGGGCAGGGAGACGTGCCCCGCACGTTTCTGAGACTATAACTTTTTATGGGAGCAGACAGTCTTGCTTTTTTTCCTGGAGTAAGTAGAAAACCCCGTTATCAAGTCGATGCCAACTCCCAACGATGGTATAGGACAGGTAGCACTGCTCTTGCGGGTTTCTAAGACTGTAACTCTTGACGGAGCAGCTGGGGTTACAGTTAGCATCCTGAGGCTGGTGGAAATGTCTCCTTCAACGAGACTGAGACCAAAAGGCTTACAGTCATCCTTGTCACTCTTCCTCCGGGACATGCCATGATCTGTTTGCCAGAAAACCTTGGGGATTCTAACTCTGCAAAAGAGCCAGATTCATCGCTTCTTTTGTCTCTGCCTTCTACCACTTCTACATCATTAATCTCTGATTTCTGCAATAGCCTCCTGCCTGCTCTCCTGCCTCTGCCTTTACAGAAGCATCCACTACATTCAATTCCAAATACACATACCTATTACTCGCTATTATTTACATAATATAAATTTCATTTCTGTCCATATCAATGGAATAAAAGCCATAATCTTTCTACTGGTCTAAGAGATTTCTTTAATTTCTCCTCCACCCCTCTGAAATATTTCTCCCATCACACTAGATCCTGTGATGGGAGGCTCTTCCTGCAGACCTGCCCAGTGCTTCCTTGGGACCCAAGAATGCGGTTCACTCTTTGAAATGGTTTTCTTCTAAGTATCCACTTGACTAGGTCCATTACTTCTTATAGTTCTTTTTCAAATGCCACTTTGTCACTGCTGTGTTTCCTGACAATTGCATAATTACATTTACTTTCTGACCCATCCCAATTCTCCCTGTCTCTCCTGCTTAGCTAATTTTGTCCATAGTACTGAACATCAACTGTCATAGTGTGCAGTTCGTCACGCTCTCGCTCTCGCTCACGCTCTCGCTCTCGCTCACGCTCACGCTCTCGCTCACGCTCACGCTCTCGCTCTCGCTCTCGCTCTCGCTCTCGCTCTCGCTCTCGCTCACGCTCTCGCTCTCGCTCACGCTCTCGCTCTCGCTCTCGCTCTCGCTCTCGCTCTCGCTCACGCTCTCGCTCTCGCTCTCGCTCTCGCTCTCGCTCACGCTCTCGCTCTCGCTCTCGCTCTCGCTCTCGCTCTCGCTCACGCTCTCGCTCACGCTCTCGCTCTCGCTCACGCTCTCGCTCTCGCTCTCGCTCTCGCTCACGCTCTCGCTCTCGCTCACGCTCTCGCTCTCGCTCACGCTCTCGCTCTCGCTCACGCTCTCGCTCTCGCTCACGCTCTCGCTCTCGCTCACGCTCTCGCTCTCGCTCACGCTCTCGCTCTCGCTCACGCTCTCGCTCTCGCTCACGCTCACGCTCTCGCTCACGCTCTCGCTCTCGCTCTCGCTCTCGCTCTCGCTCTCGCTCTCGCTCTCGCTCTCGCTCTCGCTCTCGCTCACGCTCTCGCTCTCGCTCTCGCTCTCGCTCTCGCTCACGCTCTCGCTCTCGCTCACGCTCTCGCTCTCGCTCTCGCTCACGCTCTCGCTCACGCTCTCGCTCTCGCTCACGCTCTCGCTCTCGCTCACGCTCTCGCTCTCGCTCTCGCTCTCGCTCTCGCTCTCGCTCTCGCTCTCGCTCTCGCTCACGCTCTCGCTCTCGCTCACGCTCTCGCTCTCGCTCACGCTCTCGCTCACGCTCTCGCTCTCGCTCACGCTCTCGCTCTCGCTCTCGCTCTCGCTCATGCTCTCGCTCTCGCTCACGCTCTCGCTCTCGCTCTCGCTCACGCTCTCGCTCACGCTCTCGCTCTCGCTCTCGCTCTCGCTCTCGCTCACGCTCTCGCTCTCGCTCACGCTCTCGCTCTCGCTCACGCTCTCGCTCTCGCTCACGCTCTCGCTCTCGCTCACGCTCTCGCTCTCGCTCTCGCTCTCGCTCACGCTCTCGCTCTCGCTCACGCTCTCGCTCACGCTCACGCTCTCGCTCTCGCTCACGCTCTCGCTCTCGCTCACGCTCTCGCTCTCGCTCACGCTCTCGCTCTCGCTCACGCTCTCGCTCTCGCTCACGCTCTCGCTCTCGCTCTCGCTCACGCTCTCGCTCTCGCTCACGCTCTCGCTCTCGCTCACGCTCTCGCTCACGCTCTCGCTCTCGCTCTCGCTCTCGCTCTCGCTCACGCTCTCGCTCTCGCTCACGCTCTCGCTCTCGCTCACGCTCTCGCTCTCGCTCACGCTCTCGCTCTCGCTCTCGCTCACGCTCACGCTCTCGCTCACGCTCTCGCTCTCGCTCTCGCTCTCGCTCTCGCTCTCGCTCTCGCTCACGCTCTCGCTCTCGCTCTCGCTCACGCTCTCGCTCACGCTCTCGCTCTCGCTCTCGCTCTCGCTCACGCTCTCGCTCTCGCTCTCGCTCACGCTCTCGCTCTCGCTCACGCTCTCGCTCTCGCTCACGCTCTCGCTCTCGCTCACGCTCTCGCTCTCGCTCACGCTCTCGCTCTCGCTCACGCTCTCGCTCTCGCTCACGCTCTCGCTCTCGCTCACGCTCTCGCTCTCGCTCTCGCTCACGCTCTCGCTCTCGCTCACGCTCTCGCTGATTTAGGAGGCTCAGCACAAGGCTCTTGATTCATGTTTCACTCATGGTGGCTCTTTTTCCCCAAGAGTAATAAAACCCCATTTCTGATTCACAGCTAACGAAATGTCCACACTAAACAGTCCCACATTAGGGTTTATTTGCATGGCCCGATCACACGGGGTATCGTGTTCATTCGTTACATTGTTAGCAAATTATCCAGTCTCCTGGATAGATCACAACCACCTCACATTTGCATTCGCGGGTCTCTATGAATCAGCCTCAACTCAATGGCAATGAATTTTTTAGTTCGGTTAACCCAGTTAGTTGGCGAGAGTTACAGAGATTAAGGCTGGAAGATATCAAGTCATTCACTGCATTGCATTTGGCTGCTTTCAAAAACTAGCCCATGACAACTCCATGGGTCATAGCAGAATATTATTCAATATAGCCTTAGGTCAAAGGGCACTGGAAATATACTATAACTATCACCGTGGGCTGAAGTACACCAATTATCATTAAATTGGTGCAGGATCAGGCAGAATTTCAGCATTTGTTCTGTTTTGCATGGGATCAGCATGTGTAAGGGCTGACCCAATGACAACTAACTGCAGCATATTGAAGCACTGCGTTAACTGAAATGCATAATCCCTAAAATTAAAGCATTATTGTTCTCACTAAAAGTAAGCACTTCCTTTATTCCCACCCCACCACACCCCGCTTTCTTAGTAGAAGGAGTGAGTGTTCCCTTCTTGCTTATGACATAAAGTAGAAAATTTCCATCCTGGACTTAGATTCAGCATCAGTAAAATCCATCTTATCTGTGCAAATTTCTCTCACCATTCTACTTTTCCAAGATTTCGATTGGGATTTTGATTAATAATGTATCTATTTAATCCTATATACAAGGTGAATAAAATGTGCATGACTTTAAACCTCTTGAGTTTGCATTGCAGAAAAAAGTAAATCAACTTACATGGACAATTAATGATATGTTACCTTCTTTTGCCATTTGATCATTTCTTGTTTATATGTTTTTCACCAAAACATTGCCAATTTTTCATAGAAATGATCACATCTAGTATTTTTATACGTTGCTCCTTGGCTGCCGGCAGGTGCTCATTCATTCAATAAGTATTGAATAGCTAATAACACGTTAGACCTTGGGGATGAAATCCTGAACAAGACAAAAATGATTTTATTTCTTCTAGTGAAGCTAACCGTATAGTAATAAATTCCAATGACTAAACATTCAATAATAAACCTGGGAACTGAGTATTAAAGTAGGAGAAGTGCAAGTTCTCTGGGAGGAAATAGACCAGGCTAAAAGACAACACACAGCCATCACGTCAATGTCTACTGATAGCAGCCCTATAGCTAGGGCAGGGAGACGTGCCCCGCACGTTTCTGAGACTATAACTTTTTATGGGAGCAGACAGTCTTGCTTTTTTTCCTGGAGTAAGTAGAAAACCCCGTTATCAAGTCGATGCCAACTCCCAACGATGGTATAGGACAGGTAGCACTGCTCTTGCGGGTTTCTAAGACTGTAACTCTTGACGGAGCAGCTGGGGTTACAGTTAGCATCCTGAGGCTGGTGGAAATGTCTCCTTCAACGAGACTGAGACCAAAAGGCTTACAGTCATCCTTGTCACTCTTCCTCCGGGACATGCCATGATCTGTTTGCCAGAAAACCTTGGGGATTCTAACTCTGCAAAAGAGCCAGATTCATCGCTTCTTTTGTCTCTGCCTTCTACCACTTCTACATCATTAATCTCTGATTTCTGCAATAGCCTCCTGCCTGCTCTCCTGCCTCTGCCTTTACAGAAGCATCCACTACATTCAATTCCAAATACACATACCTATTACTCGCTATTATTTACATAATATAAATTTCATTTCTGTCCATATCAATGGAATAAAAGCCATAATCTTTCTACTGGTCTAAGAGATTTCTTTAATTTCTCCTCCACCCCTCTGAAATATTTCTCCCATCACACTAGATCCTGTGATGGGAGGCTCTTCCTGCAGACCTGCCCAGTGCTTCCTTGGGACCCAAGAATGCGGTTCACTCTTTGAAATGGTTTTCTTCTAAGTATCCACTTGACTAGGTCCATTACTTCTTATAGTTCTTTTTCAAATGCCACTTTGTCACTGCTGTGTTTCCTGACAATTGCATAATTACATTTACTTTCTGACCCATCCCAATTCTCCCTGTCTCTCCTGCTTAGCTAATTTTGTCCATAGTACTGAACATCAACTGTCATAGTGTGCAGTTCGTCACGCTCTCGCTCTCGCTCACGCTCTCGCTCTCGCTCACGCTCACGCTCTCGCTCACGCTCTCGCTCTCGCTCACGCTCTCGCTCTCGCTCTCGCTCTCGCTCTCGCTCTCGCTCTCGCTCACGCTCTGGCTCTCGCTCACGCTCACGCTCTCGCTCACGCTCACGCTCTCGCTCTCGCTCTCGCTCTCGCTCACGCTCTCGCTCTCGCTCACGCTCTCGCTCTCGCTCACGCTCTCGCTCTCGCTCACGCTCTCGCTCTCGCTCACGCTCTCGCTCTCGCTCACGCTCTCGCTCTCGCTCTCGCTCTCGCTCTCGCTCTCGCTCTCGCTCTCGCTCTCGCTCTCGCTCACGCTCTCGCTCTCGCTCTCGCTCTCGCTCACGCTCTCGCTCTCGCTCACGCTCTCGCTCTCGCTCTCGCTCTCGCTCTCGCTCTCGCTCACGCTCTCGCTCTCGCTCACGCTCTCGCTCTCGCTCTCGCTCTCGCTCACGCTCTCGCTCTCGCTCTCGCTCTCGCTCACGCTCTCGCTCTCGCTCACGCTCTCGCTCTCGCTCTCGCTCTCGCTCACGCTCTCGCTCACGCTCTCGCTCTCGCTCTCGCTCTCGCTCACGCTCTCGCTCTCGCTCACGCTCTCGCTCACGCTCTCGCTCTCGCTCTCGCTCACGCTCTCGCTCACGCTCTCGCTCTCGCTCTGGCTCTCGCTCTCGCTCTCGCTCACGCTCTCGCTCTCGCTCACGCTCTCGCTCTCGCTCTCGCTCTCGCTCACGCTCTCGCTCTCGCTCACGCTCTCGCTCTCGCTCACGCTCTCGCTCTCGCTCACGCTCTCGCTCTCGCTCTCGCTCTCGCTCTCGCTCTCGCTCTCGCTCTCGCTCACGCTCTCGCTCTCGCTCACGCTCTCGCTCACGCTCTCGCTCTCGCTCACGCTCTCGCTCTCGCTCACGCTCTCGCTCTCGCTCACGCTCTCGCTCTCGCTCTCGCTCTCGCTCTCGCTCACGCTCTCGCTCTCGCTCACGCTCTCGCTCTCGCTCACGCTCTCGCTCTCGCTCTCGCTCACGCTCTCGCTCTCGCTCACGCTCTCGCTCTCGCTCACGCTCTCGCTCTCGCTCACGCTCTCGCTCTCGCTCTCGCTCACGCTCTCGCTCTCGCTCTCGCTCACGCTCTCGCTGATTTAGGAGGCTCAGCACAAGGCTCTTGATTCATGTTTCACTCATGGTGGCTCTTTTTCCCCAAGAGTAATAAAACCCCATTTCTGATTCACAGCTAACGAAATGTCCACACTAAACAGTCCCACATTAGGGTTTATTTGCATGGCCCGATCACACGGGGTATCGTGTTCATTCGTTACATTGTTAGCAAATTATCCAGTCTCCTGGATAGATCACAACCACCTCACATTTGCATTCGCGGGTCTCTATGAATCAGCCTCAACTCAATGGCAATGAATTTTTTAGTTCGGTTAACCCAGTTAGTTGGCGAGAGTTACAGAGATTAAGGCTGGAAGATATCAAGTCATTCACTGCATTGCATTTGGCTGCTTTCAAAAACTAGCCCATGACAACTCCATGGGTCATAGCAGAATATTATTCAATATAGGGCTTAGGTCAAAGGGCACTGGAAATATACTATAACTATCACCGTGGGCTGAAGTACACCAATTATCATGAAATTGGTGCAGGATCAGGCAGAATTTCAGCATTTGTTCTGTTTTGCATGGGATCAGCATGTGTAAGGGCTGACCCAATGACAACTAACTGCAGCATATTGAAGCACTGCGTTAACTGAAATGCATAATCCCTAAAATTAAAGCATTATTGTTCTCACTAAAAGTAAGCACTTCCTTTATTCCCACCCCACCACACCCCGCTTTCTTAGTAGAAGGAGTGAGTGTTCCCTTCTTGCTTATGACATAAAGTAGAAAATTTCCATCCTGGACTTAGATTCAGCATCAGTAAAATCCATCTTATCTGTGCAAATTTCTCTCACCATTCTACTTTTCCAAGATTTCGATTGGGATTTTGATTAATAATGTATCTATTTAATCCTATATACAAGGTGAATAAAATGTGCATGGCTTTAAACCTCTTGAGTTTGCATTGCAGAAAAAAGTAAATCAACTTACATGGACAATTAATGATATGTTACCTTCTTTTGCCATTTGATCATTTCTTGTTTATATGTTTTTCACCAAAACATTGCCAATTTTTCATAGAAATGATCACATCTAGTATTTTTATACGTTGCTCCTTGGCTGCCGGCAGGTGCTCATTCATTCAATAAGTATTGAATAGCTAATAACACGTTAGACCTTGGGGATGAAATCCTGAACAAGACAAAAATGATTTTATTTCTTCTAGTGAAGCTAACCGTATAGTAATAAATTCCAATGACTAAACATTCAATAATAAACCTGGGAACTGAGTATTAAAGTAGGAGAAGTGCAAGTTCTCTGGGAGGAAATAGACCAGGCTAAAAGACAACACACAGCCATCACGTCAATGTCTACTGATAGCAGCCCTATAGCTAGGGCAGGGAGACGTGCCCCGCACGTTTCTGAGACTATAACTTTTTATGGGAGCAGACAGTCTTGCTTTTTTTCCTGGAGTAAGTAGAAAACCCCGTTATCAAGTCGATGCCAACTCCCAACGATGGTATAGGACAGGTAGCACTGCTCTTGCGGGTTTCTAAGACTGTAACTCTTGACGGAGCAGCTGGGGTTACAGTTAGCATCCTGAGGCTGGTGGAAATGTCTCCTTCAACGAGACTGAGACCAAAAGGCTTACAGTCATCCTTGTCACTCTTCCTCCGGGACATGCCATGATCTGTTTGCCAGAAAACCTTGGGGATTCTAACTCTGCAAAAGAGCCAGATTCATCGCTTCTTTTGTCTCTGCCTTCTACCACTTCTACATCATTAATCTCTGATTTCTGCAATAGCCTCCTGCCTGCTCTCCTGCCTCTGCCTTTACAGAAGCATCCACTACATTCAATTCCAAATACACATACCTATTACTCGCTATTATTTACATAATATAAATTTCATTTCTGTCCATATCAATGGAATAAAAGCCATAATCTTTCTACTGGTCTAAGAGATTTCTTTAATTTCTCCTCCACCCCTCTGAAATATTTCTCCCATCACACTAGATCCTGTGATGGGAGGCTCTTCCTGCAGACCTGCCCAGTGCTTCCTTGGGACCCAAGAATGCGGTTCACTCTTTGAAATGGTTTTCTTCTAAGTATCCACTTGACTAGGTCCATTACTTCTTATAGTTCTTTTTCAAATGCCACTTTGTCACTGCTGTGTTTCCTGACAATTGCATAATTACATTTACTTTCTGACCCATCCCAATTCTCCCTGTCTCTCCTGCTTAGCTAATTTTGTCCATAGTACTGAACATCAACTGTCATAGTGTGCAGTTCGTCACGCTCTCGCTCTCGCTCACGCTCTCGCTCTCGCTCACGCTCACGCTCTCGCTCACGCTCTCGCTCTCGCTCTCGCTCTCGCTCTCGCTCTCGCTCACGCTCTGGCTCTCGCTCACGCTCACGCTCTCGCTCACGCTCACGCTCTCGCTCTCGCTCTCGCTCTCGCTCACGCTCTCGCTCTCGCTCACGCTCTCGCTCTCGCTCACGCTCTCGCTCTCGCTCACGCTCTCGCTCTCGCTCACGCTCTCGCTCTCGCTCACGCTCTCGCTCTCGCTCTCGCTCTCGCTCTCGCTCTCGCTCTCGCTCTCGCTCTCGCTCACGCTCTCGCTCTCGCTCTCGCTCTCGCTCACGCTCTCGCTCTCGCTCACGCTCTCGCTCTCGCTCTCGCTCTCGCTCTCGCTCTCGCTCTCGCTCACGCTCTCGCTCTCGCTCACGCTCTCGCTCTCGCTCTCGCTCTCGCTCACGCTCTCGCTCTCGCTCTCGCTCTCGCTCACGCTCTCGCTCTCGCTCACGCTCTCGCTCTCGCTCTCGCTCTCGCTCACGCTCTCGCTCACGCTCTCGCTCTCGCTCTCGCTCTCGCTCACGCTCTCGCTCTCGCTCACGCTCTCGCTCACGCTCTCGCTCTCGCTCTCGCTCACGCTCTCGCTCACGCTCTCGCTCTCGCTCTGGCTCTCGCTCTCGCTCTCGCTCACGCTCTCGCTCTCGCTCACGCTCTCGCTCTCGCTCTCGCTCTCGCTCACGCTCTCGCTCTCGCTCACGCTCTCGCTCTCGCTCACGCTCTCGCTCTCGCTCACGCTCTCGCTCTCGCTCTCGCTCTCGCTCTCGCTCTCGCTCTCGCTCTCGCTCACGCTCTCGCTCTCGCTCACGCTCTCGCTCACGCTCTCGCTCTCGCTCACGCTCTCGCTCTCGCTCACGCTCTCGCTCTCGCTCACGCTCTCGCTCTCGCTCTCGCTCTCGCTCTCGCTCACGCTCTCGCTCTCGCTCACGCTCTCGCTCTCGCTCACGCTCTCGCTCTCGCTCTCGCTCTCGCTCACGCTCTCGCTCTCGCTCACGCTCTCGCTCTCGCTCACGCTCTCGCTCTCGCTCACGCTCTCGCTCTCGCTCTCGCTCACGCTCTCGCTCTCGCTCTCGCTCACGCTCTCGCTGATTTAGGAGGCTCAGCACAAGGCTCTTGATTCATGTTTCACTCATGGTGGCTCTTTTTCCCCAAGAGTAATAAAACCCCATTTCTGATTCACAGCTAACGAAATGTCCACACTAAACAGTCCCACATTAGGGTTTATTTGCATGGCCCGATCACACGGGGTATCGTGTTCATTCGTTACATTGTTAGCAAATTATCCAGTCTCCTGGATAGATCACAACCACCTCACATTTGCATTCGCGGGTCTCTATGAATCAGCCTCAACTCAATGGCAATGAATTTTTTAGTTCGGTTAACCCAGTTAGTTGGCGAGAGTTACAGAGATTAAGGCTGGAAGATATCAAGTCATTCACTGCATTGCATTTGGCTGCTTTCAAAAACTAGCCCATGACAACTCCATGGGTCATAGCAGAATATTATTCAATATAGGGCTTAGGTCAAAGGGCACTGGAAATATACTATAACTATCACCGTGGGCTGAAGTACACCAATTATCATGAAATTGGTGCAGGATCAGGCAGAATTTCAGCATTTGTTCTGTTTTGCATGGGATCAGCATGTGTAAGGGCTGACCCAATGACAACTAACTGCAGCATATTGAAGCACTGCGTTAACTGAAATGCATAATCCCTAAAATTAAAGCATTATTGTTCTCACTAAAAGTAAGCACTTCCTTTATTCCCACCCCACCACACCCCGCTTTCTTAGTAGAAGGAGTGAGTGTTCCCTTCTTGCTTATGACATAAAGTAGAAAATTTCCATCCTGGACTTAGATTCAGCATCAGTAAAATCCATCTTATCTGTGCAAATTTCTCTCACCATTCTACTTTTCCAAGATTTCGATTGGGATTTTGATTAATAATGTATCTATTTAATCCTATATACAAGGTGAATAAAATGTGCATGGCTTTAAACCTCTTGAGTTTGCATTGCAGAAAAAAGTAAATCAACTTACATGGACAATTAATGATATGTTACCTTCTTTTGCCATTTGATCATTTCTTGTTTATATGTTTTTCACCAAAACATTGCCAATTTTTCATAGAAATGATCACATCTAGTATTTTTATACGTTGCTCCTTGGCTGCCGGCAGGTGCTCATTCATTCAATAAGTATTGAATAGCTAATAACACGTTAGACCTTGGGGATGAAATCCTGAACAAGACAAAAATGATTTTATTTCTTCTAGTGAAGCTAACCGTATAGTAATAAATTCCAATGACTAAACATTCAATAATAAACCTGGGAACTGAGTATTAAAGTAGGAGAAGTGCAAGTTCTCTGGGAGGAAATAGACCAGGCTAAAAGACAACACACAGCCATCACGTCAATGTCTACTGATAGCAGCCCTATAGCTAGGGCAGGGAGACGTGCCCCGCACGTTTCTGAGACTATAACTTTTTATGGGAGCAGACAGTCTTGCTTTTTTTCCTGGAGTAAGTAGAAAACCCCGTTATCAAGTCGATGCCAACTCCCAACGATGGTATAGGACAGGTAGCACTGCTCTTGCGGGTTTCTAAGACTGTAACTCTTGACGGAGCAGCTGGGGTTACAGTTAGCATCCTGAGGCTGGTGGAAATGTCTCCTTCAACGAGACTGAGACCAAAAGGCTTACAGTCATCCTTGTCACTCTTCCTCCGGGACATGCCATGATCTGTTTGCCAGAAAACCTTGGGGATTCTAACTCTGCAAAAGAGCCAGATTCATCGCTTCTTTTGTCTCTGCCTTCTACCACTTCTACATCATTAATCTCTGATTTCTGCAATAGCCTCCTGCCTGCTCTCCTGCCTCTGCCTTTACAGAAGCATCCACTACATTCAATTCCAAATACACATACCTATTACTCGCTATTATTTACATAATATAAATTTCATTTCTGTCCATATCAATGGAATAAAAGCCATAATCTTTCTACTGGTCTAAGAGATTTCTTTAATTTCTCCTCCACCCCTCTGAAATATTTCTCCCATCACACTAGATCCTGTGATGGGAGGCTCTTCCTGCAGACCTGCCCAGTGCTTCCTTGGGACCCAAGAATGCGGTTCACTCTTTGAAATGGTTTTCTTCTAAGTATCCACTTGACTAGGTCCATTACTTCTTATAGTTCTTTTTCAAATGCCACTTTGTCACTGCTGTGTTTCCTGACAATTGCATAATTACATTTACTTTCTGACCCATCCCAATTCTCCCTGTCTCTCCTGCTTAGCTAATTTTGTCCATAGTACTGAACATCAACTGTCATAGTGTGCAGTTCGTCACGCTCTCGCTCTCGCTCACGCTCTCGCTCTCGCTCACGCTCACGCTCTCGCTCACGCTCACGCTCTCGCTCTCGCTCTCGCTCTCGCTCACGCTCTCGCTCTCGCTCTCGCTCTCGCTCACGCTCTCGCTCTCGCTCACGCTCTCGCTCTCGCTCACGCTCTCGCTCTCGCTCTCGCTCACGCTCTCGCTCTCGTTCACGCCTCTCGCTCTCGCTCACGCTCTCGCTCTCGCTCTCGCTCTCGCTCTCGCTCTCGCTCTCGCTCTCGCTCACGCTCTCGCTCTCGCTCACGCTCTCGCTCTCGCTCACGCTCTCGCTCTCGCTCACGCTCTCGCTCTCGCTCACGCTCTCGCTCTCGCTCACGCTCTCGCTCTCGCTCACGCTCTCGCTCACGCTCTCGCTCTCGCTCACGCTCTCGCTCTCGCTCACGCTCTCGCTCTCGCTCACGCTCTCGCTCACGCTCTCGCTCTCGCTCTCGCTCTCGCTCACGCTCTCGCTCTCGCTCTCGCTCACGCTCTCGCTCTCGCTCACGCTCTCGCTCTCGCTCACGCTCTCGCTCTCGCTCACGCTCACGCTCTCGCTCACGCTCTCGCTCTCGCTCACGCTCTCGCTCACGCTCACGCTCTCGCTCACGCTCTCGCTCTCGCTCTCGCTCTCGCTCTCGCTCACGCTCTCGCTCTCGCTCACGCTCTCGCTCTCGCTCACGCTCTCGCTCTCGCTCACGCTCTCGCTCTCGCTCACGCTCTCGCTCTCGCTCACGCTCTCGCTCTCGCTCACGCTCTCGCTCTCGCTCACGCTCTCGCTCTCGCTCACGCTCTCGCTCTCGCTCTCGCTCTCGCTCACGCTCTCGCTCTCGCTCTCGCTCACGCTCTCGCTCTCGCTCACGCTCTCGCTCTCGCTCACGCTCTCGCTCTCGCTCACGCTCTCGCTCTCGCTCACGCTCTCGCTCTCGCTCACGCTCTCGCTCTCGCTCACGCTCTCGCTCTCGCTCACGCTCTCGCTCTCGCTCACGCTCTCGCTCTCGCTCACGCTCTCGCTCTCGCTCACGCTCTCGCTGATTTAGGAGGCTCAGCACAAGGCTCTTGATTCATGTTTCACTCATGGTGGCTCTTTTTCCCCAAGAGTAATAAAACCCCATTTCTGATTCACAGCTAACGAAATGTCCACACTAAACAGTCCCACATTAGGGTTTATTTGCATGGCCCGATCACACGGGGTATCGTGTTCATTCGTTACATTGTTAGCAAATTATCCAGTCTCCTGGATAGATCACAACCACCTCACATTTGCATTCGCGGGTCTCTATGAATCAGCCTCAACTCAATGGCAATGAATTTTTTAGTTCGGTTAACCCAGTTAGTTGGCGAGAGTTACAGAGATTAAGGCTGGAAGATATCAAGTCATTCACTGCATTGCATTTGGCTGCTTTCAAAAACTAGCCCATGACAACTCCATGGGTCATAGCAGAATATTATTCAATATAGGGCTTAGGTCAAAGGGCACTGGAAATATACTATAACTATCACCGTGGGCTGAAGTACACCAATTATCATGAAATTGGTGCAGGATCAGGCAGAATTTCAGCATTTGTTCTGTTTTGCATGGGATCAGCATGTGTAAGGGCTGACCCAATGACAACTAACTGCAGCATATTGAAGCACTGCGTTAACTGAAATGCATAATCCCTAAAATTAAAGCATTATTGTTCTCACTAAAAGTAAGCACTTCCTTTATTCCCACCCCACCACACCCCGCTTTCTTAGAGAAGGAGTGAGTGTTCCCTTCTTGCTTATGACATAAAGTAGAAAATTTCCATCCTGGACTTAGATTCAGCATCAGTAAAATCCATCTTATCTGTGCAAATTTCTCTCACCATTCTACTTTTCCAAGATTTCGATTGGGATTTTGATTAATAATGTATCTATTTAATCCTATATACAAGGTGAATAAAATGTGCATGGCTTTAAACCTCTTGAGTTTGCATTGCAGAAAAAAGTAAATCAACTTACATGGACAATTAATGATATGTTACCTTCTTTTGCCATTTGATCATTTCTTGTTTATATGTTTTTCACCAAAACATTGCCAATTTTTCATAGAAATGATCACATCTAGTATTTTTATACGTTGCTCCTTGGCTGCCGGCAGGTGCTCATTCATTCAATAAGTATTGAATAGCTAATAACACGTTAGACCTTGGGGATGAAATCCTGAACAAGACAAAAATGATTTTATTTCTTCTAGTGAAGCTAACCGTATAGTAATAAATTCCAATGACTAAACATTCAATAATAAACCTGGGAACTGAGTATTAAAGTAGGAGAAGTGCAAGTTCTCTGGGAGGAAATAGACCAGGCTAAAAGACAACACACAGCCATCACGTCAATGTCTACTGATAGCAGCCCTATAGCTAGGGCAGGGAGACGTGCCCCGCACGTTTCTGAGACTATAACTTTTTATGGGAGCAGACAGTCTTGCTTTTTTTCCTGGAGTAAGTAGAAAACCCCGTTATCAAGTCGATGCCAACTCCCAACGATGGTATAGGACAGGTAGCACTGCTCTTGCGGGTTTCTAAGACTGTAACTCTTGACGGAGCAGCTGGGGTTACAGTTAGCATCCTGAGGCTGGTGGAAATGTCTCCTTCAACGAGACTGAGACCAAAAGGCTTACAGTCATCCTTGTCACTCTTCCTCCGGGACATGCCATGATCTGTTTGCCAGAAAACCTTGGGGATTCTAACTCTGCAAAAGAGCCAGATTCATCGCTTCTTTTGTCTCTGCCTTCTACCACTTCTACATCATTAATCTCTGATTTCTGCAATAGCCTCCTGCCTGCTCTCCTGCCTCTGCCTTTACAGAAGCATCCACTACATTCAATTCCAAATACACATACCTATTACTCGCTATTATTTACATAATATAAATTTCATTTCTGTCCATATCAATGGAATAAAAGCCATAATCTTTCTACTGGTCTAAGAGATTTCTTTAATTTCTCCTCCACCCCTCTGAAATATTTCTCCCATCACACTAGATCCTGTGATGGGAGGCTCTTCCTGCAGACCTGCCCAGTGCTTCCTTGGGACCCAAGAATGCGGTTCACTCTTTGAAATGGTTTTCTTCTAAGTATCCACTTGACTAGGTCCATTACTTCTTATAGTTCTTTTTCAAATGCCACTTTGTCACTGCTGTGTTTCCTGACAATTGCATAATTACATTTACTTTCTGACCCATCCCAATTCTCCCTGTCTCTCCTGCTTAGCTAATTTTGTCCATAGTACTGAACATCAACTGTCATAGTGTGCAGTTCGTCACGCTCTCGCTCTCGCTCACGCTCTCGCTCTCGCTCACGCTCACGCTCTCGCTCACGCTCTCGCTCTCGCTCTCGCTCTCGCTCTCGCTCTCGCTCACGCTCTCGCTCTCGCTCACGCTCTCGCTCTCGCTCTCGCTCTCGCTCTCGCTCTCGCTCACGCTCTCGCTCTCGCTCTCGCTCTCGCTCTCGCTCTCGCTCACGCTCTCGCTCTCGCTCTCGCTCTCGCTCTCGCTCTCGCTCACGCTCTCGCTCACGCTCTCGCTCTCGCTCACGCTCTCGCTCTCGCTCTCGCTCTCGCTCACGCTCTCGCTCTCGCTCACGCTCTCGCTCTCGCTCACGCTCTCGCTCTCGCTCACGCTCTCGCTCTCGCTCACGCTCTCGCTCTCGCTCACGCTCTCGCTCTCGCTCACGCTCTCGCTCTCGCTCACGCTCTCGCTCTCGCTCACGCTCACGCTCTCGCTCACGCTCTCGCTCTCGCTCTCGCTCTCGCTCTCGCTCTCGCTCTCGCTCTCGCTCTCGCTCTCGCTCTCGCTCACGCTCTCGCTCTCGCTCTCGCTCTCGCTCTCGCTCACGCTCTCGCTCTCGCTCACGCTCTCGCTCTCGCTCTCGCTCACGCTCTCGCTCACGCTCTCGCTCTCGCTCACGCTCTCGCTCTCGCTCACGCTCTCGCTCTCGCTCACGCTCTCGCTCTCGCTCACGCTCTCGCTCTCGCTCACGCTCTCGCTCACGCTCACGCTCTCGCTCTCGCTCACGCTCTCGCTCTCGCTCACGCTCTCGCTCTCGCTCACGCTCTCGCTCTCGCTCACGCTCTCGCTCTCGCTCACGCTCTCGCTCTCGCTCTCGCTCACGCTCTCGCTCTCGCTCACGCTCTCGCTCTCGCTCACGCTCTCGCTCACGCTCTCGCTCTCGCTCTCGCTCTCGCTCTCGCTCACGCTCTCGCTCTCGCTCACGCTCTCGCTCTCGCTCACGCTCTCGCTCTCGCTCACGCTCTCGCTCTCGCTCTCGCTCACGCTCACGCTCTCGCTCACGCTCTCGCTCTCGCTCTCGCTCTCGCTCTCGCTCTCGCTCTCGCTCACGCTCTCGCTCTCGCTCTCGCTCTCGCTCACGCTCTCGCTCACGCTCTCGCTCTCGCTCTCGCTCTCGCTCACGCTCTCGCTCTCGCTCTCGCTCACGCTCTCGCTCTCGCTCACGCTCTCGCTCTCGCTCACGCTCTCGCTCTCGCTCACGCTCACGCTCTCGCTCACGCTCTCGCTCTCGCTCACGCTCTCGCTCTCGCTCACGCTCTCGCTCTCGCTCTCGCTCTCGCTCTCGTTCACGCTCTCGCTCTCGCTCACGCTCTCGCTCTCGCTCACGCTCTCGCTCTCGCTCACGCTCTCGCTCTCGCTCACGCTCTCGCTCTCGCTCACGCTCTCGCTCTCGCTCACGCTCTCGCTCACGCTCTCGCTCTCGCTCACGCTCTCGCTCTCGCTCACGCTCTCGCTCTCGCTCACGCTCTCGCTCTCGCTCACGCTCTCGCTCTCGCTCACGCTCTCGCTCTCGCTCACGCTCTCGCTCTCGCTCACGCTCTTGCTCTCGCTCACGCTCTCGCTGATTTAGGAGGCTCAGCACAAGGCTCTTGATTCATGTTTCACTCATGGTGGCTCTTTTTCCCCAAGAGTAATAAAACCCCATTTCTGATTCACAGCTAACGAAATGTCCACACTAAACAGTCCCACATTAGGGTTTATTTGCATGGCCCGATCACACGGGGTATCGTGTTCATTCGTTACATTGTTAGCAAATTATCCAGTCTCCTGGATAGATCACAACCACCTCACATTTGCATTCGCGGGTCTCTATGAATCAGCCTCAACTCAATGGCAATGAATTTTTTAGTTCGGTTAACCCAGTTAGTTGGCGAGAGTTACAGAGATTAAGGCTGGAAGATATCAAGTCATTCACTGCATTGCATTTGGCTGCTTTCAAAAACTAGCCCATGACAACTCCATGGGTCATAGCAGAATATTATTCAATATAGGGCTTAGGTCAAAGGGCACTGGAAATATACTATAACTATCACCGTGGGCTGAAGTACACCAATTATCATGAAATTGGTGCAGGATCAGGCAGAATTTCAGCATTTGTTCTGTTTTGCATGGGATCAGCATGTGTAAGGGCTGACCCAATGACAACTAACTGCAGCATATTGAAGCACTGCGTTAACTGAAATGCATAATCCCTAAAATTAAAGCATTATTGTTCTCACTAAAAGTAAGCACTTCCTTTATTCCCACCCCACCACACCCCGCTTTCTTAGTAGAAGGAGTGAGTGTTCCCTTCTTGCTTATGACATAAAGTAGAAAATTTCCATCCTGGACTTAGATTCAGCATCAGTAAAATCCATCTTATCTGTGCAAATTTCTCTCACCATTCTACTTTTCCAAGATTTCGATTGGGATTTTGATTAATAATGTATCTATTTAATCCTATATACAAGGTGAATAAAATGTGCATGGCTTTAAACCTCTTGAGTTTGCATTGCAGAAAAAAGTAAATCAACTTACATGGACAATTAATGATATGTTACCTTCTTTTGCCATTTGATCATTTCTTGTTTATATGTTTTTCACCAAAACATTGCCAATTTTTCATAGAAATGATCACATCTAGTATTTTTATACGTTGCTCCTTGGCTGCCGGCAGGTGCTCATTCATTCAATAAGTATTGAATAGCTAATAACACGTTAGACCTTGGGGATGAAATCCTGAACAAGACAAAAATGATTTTATTTCTTCTAGTGAAGCTAACCGTATAGTAATAAATTCCAATGACTAAACATTCAATAATAAACCTGGGAACTGAGTATTAAAGTAGGAGAAGTGCAAGTTCTCTGGGAGGAAATAGACCAGGCTAAAAGACAACACACAGCCATCACGTCAATGTCTACTGATAGCAGCCCTATAGCTAGGGCAGGGAGACGTGCCCCGCACGTTTCTGAGACTATAACTTTTTATGGGAGCAGACAGTCTTGCTTTTTTTCCTGGAGTAAGTAGAAAACCCCGTTATCAAGTCGATGCCAACTCCCAACGATGGTATAGGACAGGTAGCACTGCTCTTGCGGGTTTCTAAGACTGTAACTCTTGACGGAGCAGCTGGGGTTACAGTTAGCATCCTGAGGCTGGTGGAAATGTCTCCTTCAACGAGACTGAGACCAAAAGGCTTACATTCATCCTTGTCACTCTTCCTCCGGGACATGCCATGATCTGTTTGCCAGAAAACCTTGGGGATTCTAACTCTGCAAAAGAGCCAGATTCATCGCTTCTTTTGTCTCTGCCTTCTACCACTTCTACATCATTAATCTCTGATTTCTGCAATAGCCTCCTGCCTGCTCTCCTGCCTCTGCCTTTACAGAAGCATCCACTACATTCAATTCCAAATACACATACCTATTACTCGCTATTATTTACATAATATAAATTTCATTTCTGTCCATATCAATGGAATAAAAGCCATAATCTTTCTACTGGTCTAAGAGATTTCTTTAATTTCTCCTCCACCCCTCTGAAATATTTCTCCCATCACACTAGATCCTGTGATGGGAGGCTCTTCCTGCAGACCTGCCCAGTGCTTCCTTGGGACCCAAGAATGCGGTTCACTCTTTGAAATGGTTTTCTTCTAAGTATCCACTTGACTAGGTCCATTACTTCTTATAGTTCTTTTTCAAATGCCACTTTGTCACTGCTGTGTTTCCTGACAATTGCATAATTACATTTACTTTCTGACCCATCCCAATTCTCCCTGTCTCTCCTGCTTAGCTAATTTTGTCCATAGTACTGAACATCAACTGTCATAGTGTGCAGTTCGTCACGCTCTCGCTCTCGCTCACGCTCTCGCTCTCGCTCACGCTCACGCTCTCGCTCACGCTCTCGCTCTCGCTCTCGCTCTCGCTCTCGCTCTCGCTCTCGCTCTCGCTCACGCTCTCGCTCTCGCTCTCGCTCTCGCTCACGCTCTCGCTCTCGCTCACGCTCTCGCTCTCGCTCTCGCTCTCGCTCTCGCTCACGCTCTCGCTCTCGCTCTCGCTCTCGCTCTCGCTCACGCTCTCGCTCTCGCTCACGCTCTCGCTCTCGCTCTCGCTCTCGCTCTCGCTCTCGCTCTCGCTCTCGCTCTCGCTCACGCTCTCGCTCTCGCTCTCGCTCTCGCTCTCGCTCACGCTCTCGCTCTCGCTCACGCTCTCGCTCTCGCTCTCGCTCTCGCTCTCGCTCTCGCTCTCGCTCTCGCTCTCGCTCACGCTCTCGCTCTCGCTCTCGCTCTCGCTCACGCTCACGCTCTCGCTCACGCTCTCGCTCTCGCTCTCGCTCACGCTCTCGCTCACGCTCTCGCTCTCGCTCACGCTCTCGCTCAAGCTCACGCTCTCGCTCTCGCTCACGCTCTCGCTCTCGCTCACGCTCTCGCTCTCGCTCACGCTCTCGCTCTCGCTCACGCTCTCGCTCTCGCTCACGCTCTCGCTCACGCTCACGCTCTCGCTCTCGCTCACGCTCTCGCTCTCGCTCACGCTCTCGCTCTCGCTCACGCTCTCGCTCTCGCTCACGCTCTCGCTCTCGCTCACGCTCTCGCTCTCGCTCACGCTCTCGCTCTCGCTCACGCTCTCGCTCTCGCTCTCGCTCACGCTCTCGCTCTCGCTCACGCTCTCGCTCTCGCTCACGCTCTCGCTCTCGCTCACGCTCTCGCTCTCACTGCATTGCATTTGGCTGCTTTCAAAAACTAGCCCATGACAACTCCATGGGTCATAGCAGAATATTATTCAATATAGGGCTTAGGTCAAAGGGCACTGGAAATATACTATAACTATCACCGTGGGCTGAAGTACACCAATTATCATGAAATTGGTGCAGGATCAGGCAGAATTTCAGCATTTGTTCTGTTTTGCATGGGATCAGCATGTGTAAGGGCTGACCCAATGACAACTAACTGCAGCATATTGAAGCACTGCGTTAACTGAAATGCATAATCCCTAAAATTAAAGCATTATTGTTCTCACTAAAAGTAAGCACTTCCTTTATTCCCACCCCACCACACCCCGCTTTCTTAGTAGAAGGAGTGAGTGTTCCCTTCTTGCTTATGACATAAAGTAGAAAATTTCCATCCTGGACTTAGATTCAGCATCAGTAAAATCCATCTTATCTGTGCAAATTTCTCTCACCATTCTACTTTTCCAAGATTTCGATTGGGATTTTGATTAATAATGTATCTATTTAATCCTATATACAAGGTGAATAAAATGTGCATGGCTTTAAACCTCTTGAGTTTGCATTGCAGAAAAAAGTAAATCAACTTACATGGACAATTAATGATATGTTACCTTCTTTTGCCATTTGATCATTTCTTGTTTATATGTTTTTCACCAAAACATTGCCAATTTTTCATAGAAATGATCACATCTAGTATTTTTATACGTTGCTCCTTGGCTGCCGGCAGGTGCTCATTCATTCAATAAGTATTGAATAGCTAATAACACGTTAGACCTTGGGGATGAAATCCTGAACAAGACAAAAATGATTTTATTTCTTCTAGTGAAGCTAACCGTATAGTAATAAATTCCAATGACTAAACATTCAATAATAAACCTGGGAACTGAGTATTAAAGTAGGAGAAGTGCAAGTTCTCTGGGAGGAAATAGACCAGGCTAAAAGACAACACACAGCCATTACGTCAATGTCTACTGATAGCAGCCCTATAGCTAGGGCAGGGAGACGTGCCCCGCACGTTTCTGAGACTATAACTTTTTATGGGAGCAGACAGTCTTGCTTTTTTTCCTGGAGTAAGTAGAAAACCCCGTTATCAAGTCGATGCCAACTCCCAACGATGGTATAGGACAGGTAGCACTGCTCTTGCGGGTTTCTAAGACTGTAACTCTTGACGGAGCAGCTGGGGTTACAGTTAGCATCCTGAGGCTGGTGGAAATGTCTCCTTCAACGAGACTGAGACCAAAAGGCTTACAGTCATCCTTGTCACTCTTCCTCCGGGACATGCCATGATCTGTTTGCCAGAAAACCTTGGGGATTCTAACTCTGCAAAAGAGCCAGATTCATCGCTTCTTTTGTCTCTGCCTTCTACCACTTCTACATCATTAATCTCTGATTTCTGCAATAGCCTCCTGCCTGCTCTCCTGCCTCTGCCTTTACAGAAGCATCCACTACATTCAATTCCAAATACACATACCTATTACTCGCTATTATTTACATAATATAAATTTCATTTCTGTCCATATCAATGGAATAAAAGCCATAATCTTTCTACTGGTCTAAGAGATTTCTTTAATTTCTCCTCCACCCCTCTGAAATATTTCTCCCATCACACTAGATCCTGTGATGGGAGGCTCTTCCTGCAGACCTGCCCAGTGCTTCCTTGGGACCCAAGAATGCGGTTCACTCTTTGAAATGGTTTTCTTCTAAGTATCCACTTGACTAGGTCCATTACTTCTTATAGTTCTTTTTCAAATGCCACTTTGTCACTGCTGTGTTTCCTGACAATTGCATAATTACATTTACTTTCTGACCCATCCCAATTCTCCCTGTCTCTCCTGCTTAGCTAATTTTGTCCATAGTACTGAACATCAACTGTCATAGTGTGCAGTTCGTCACGCTCTCGCTCTCGCTCACGCTCTCGCTCTCGCTCACGCTCACGCTCTCGCTCACGCTCACGCTCTCGCTCTCGCTCTCGCTCTCGCTCACGCTCTCGCTCTCGCTCTCGCTCTCGCTCACGCTCTCGCTCTCGCTCACGCTCTCGCTCACGCTCTCGCTCTCGCTCACGCTCTCGCTCTCGCTCACGCTCTCGCTCTCGCTCTCGCTCTCGCTCTCGCTCTCGCTCACGCTCTCGCTCTCGCTCTCGCTCTCGCTCTCGCTCACGCTCTCGCTCTCGCTCTCGCTCTCGCTCTCGCTCTCGCTCTCGCTCTCGCTCTCGCTCACGCTCTCGCTCTCGCTCTCGCTCTCGCTCACGCTCTCGCTCTCGCTCTCGCTCTCGCTCTCGCTCACGCTCTCGCTCTCGCTCACGCTCTCGCTCTCGCTCACGCTCTCGCTCTCGCTCACGCTCTCGCTCTCGCTCACGCTCTCGCTCTCGCTCTCGCTCACGCTCTCGCTCTCGCTCACGCTCTCGCTCTCGCTCACGCTCTCGCTCTCGCTCACGCTCTCGCTCTCGCTCACGCTCTCGCTCTCGCTCACGCTCTCGCTCTCGCTCACGCTCTCGCTCTCGCTCTCGCTCTCGCTCTCGCTCTCGCTCTCGCTCTCGCTCTCGCTCTCGCTCTCGCTCACGCTCTCGCTCTCGCTCACGCTCTCGCTCTCGCTCACGCTCTCGCTCTCGCTCACGCTCTCGCTCTCGCTCACGCTCTCGCTCTCGCTCACGCTCTCGCTCTCGCTCACGCTCTCGCTCTCGCTCACGCTCTCGCTCTCGCTCACGCTCTCGCTCTCGCTCACGCTCTCGCTCTCGCTCACGCTCTCGCTCTCGCTCACGCTCTCGCTCTCGCTCACGCTCTCGCTCTCGCTCACGCTCTCGCTCTCGCTCACGCTCTCGCTGATTTAGGAGGCTCAGCACAAGGCTCTTGATTCATGTTTCACTCATGGTGGCTCTTTTTCCCCAAGAGTAATAAAACCCCATTTCTGATTCACAGCTAACGAAATGTCCACACTAAACAGTCCCACATTAGGGTTTATTTGCATGGCCCGATCACACGGGGTATCGTGTTCATTCGTTACATTGTTAGCAAATTATCCAGTCTCCTGGATAGATCACAACCACCTCACATTTGCATTCGCGGGTCTCTATGAATCAGCCTCAACTCAATGGCAATGAATTTTTTAGTTCGGTTAACCCAGTTAGTTGGCGAGAGTTACAGAGATTAAGGCTGGAAGATATCAAGTCATTCACTGCATTGCATTTGGCTGCTTTCAAAAACTAGCCCATGACAACTCCATGGGTCATAGCAGAATATTATTCAATATAGGGCTTAGGTCAAAGGGCACTGGAAATATACTATAACTATCACCGTGGGCTGAAGTACACCAATTATCATGAAATTGGTGCAGGATCAGGCAGAATTTCAGCATTTGTTCTGTTTTGCATGGGATCAGCATGTGTAAGGGCTGACCCAATGACAACTAACTGCAGCATATTGAAGCACTGCGTTAACTGAAATGCATAATCCCTAAAATTAAAGCATTATTGTTCTCACTAAAAGTAAGCACTTCCTTTATTCCCACCCCACCACACCCCGCTTTCTTAGTAGAAGGAGTGAGTGTTCCCTTCTTGCTTATGACATAAAGTAGAAAATTTCCATCCTGGACTTAGATTCAGCATCAGTAAAATCCATCTTATCTGCAAATTTCTCTCACCATTCTACTTTTCCAAGATTTCGATTGGGATTTTGATTAATAATGTATCTATTTAATCCTATATACAAGGTGAATAAAATGTGCATGGCTTTAAACCTCTTGAGTTTGCATTGCAGAAAAAAGTAAATCAACTTACATGGACAATTAATGATATGTTACCTTCTTTTGCCATTTGATCATTTCTTGTTTATATGTTTTTCACCAAAACATTGCCAATTTTTCATAGAAATGATCACATCTAGTATTTTTATACGTTGCTCCTTGGCTGCCGGCAGGTGCTCATTCATTCAATAAGTATTGAATAGCTAATAACACGTTAGACCTTGGGGATGAAATCCTGAACAAGACAAAAATGATTTCATTTCTTCTAGTGAAGCTAACCGTATAGTAATAAATTCCAATGACTAAACATTCAATAATAAACCTGGGAACTGAGTATTAAAGTAGGAGAAGTGCAAGTTCTCTGGGAGGAAATAGACCAGGCTAAAAGACAACACACAGCCATTACGTCAATGTCTACTGATAGCAGCCCTATAGCTAGGGCAGGGAGACGTGCCCCGCACGTTTCTGAGACTATAACTTTTTATGGGAGCAGACAGTCTTGCTTTTTTTCCTGGAGTAAGTAGAAAACCCCGTTATCAAGTCGATGCCAACTCCCAACGATGGTATAGGACAGGTAGCACTGCTCTTGCGGGTTTCTAAGACTGTAACTCTTGACGGAGCAGCTGGGGTTACAGTTAGCATCCTGAGGCTGGTGGAAATGTCTCCTTCAACGAGACTGAGACCAAAAGGCTTACAGTCATCCTTGTCACTCTTCCTCCGGGACATGCCATGATCTGTTTGCCAGAAAACCTTGGGGATTCTAACTCTGCAAAAGAGCCAGATTCATCGCTTCTTTTGTCTCTGCCTTCTACCACTTCTACATCATTAATCTCTGATTTCTGCAATAGCCTCCTGCCTGCTCTCCTGCCTCTGCCTTTACAGAAGCATCCACTACATTCAATTCCAAATACACATACCTATTACTCGCTATTATTTACATAATATAAATTTCATTTCTGTCCATATCAATGGAATAAAAGCCATAATCTTTCTACTGGTCTAAGAGATTTCTTTAATTTCTCCTCCACCCCTCTGAAATATTTCTCCCATCACACTAGATCCTGTGATGGGAGGCTCTTCCTGCAGACCTGCCCAGTGCTTCCTTGGGACCCAAGAATGCGGTTCACTCTTTGAAATGGTTTTCTTCTAAGTATCCACTTGACTAGGTCCATTACTTCTTATAGTTCTTTTTCAAATGCCACTTTGTCACTGCTGTGTTTCCTGACAATTGCATAATTACATTTACTTTCTGACCCATCCCAATTCTCCCTGTCTCTCCTGCTTAGCTAATTTTGTCCATAGTACTGAACATCAACTGTCATAGTGTGCAGTTCGTCACGCTCTCGCTCTCGCTCACGCTCTCGCTCTCGCTCACGCTCACGCTCTCGCTCACGCTCTCGCTCTCGCTCTCGCTCTCGCTCTCGCTCACGCTCTCGCTCACGCTCTCGCTCTCGCTCACGCTCTCGCTCTCGCTCACGCTCTCGCTCTCGCTCACGCTCTCGCTCTCGCTCTCGCTCTCGCTCTCGCTCACGCTCTCGCTCTCGCTCTCGCTCTCGCTCTCGCTCACGCTCTCGCTCTCGCTCACGCTCTCGCTCTCGCTCTCGCTCTCGCTCTCGCTCTCGCTCTCGCTCACGCTCTCGCTCTCGCTCTCGCTCTCGCTCTCGCTCTCGCTCTCGCTCTCGCTCACGCTCTCGCTCTCGCTCACGCTCTCGCTCACGCTCTCGCTCTCGCTCACGCTCACGCTCTCGCTCACGCTCTCGCTCTCGCTCACGCTCTCGCTCTCGCTCACGCTCTCGCTCTCGCTCTCGCTCTCGCTCTCGCTCTCGCTCTCGCTCTCGCTCACGCTCTCGCTCTCGCTCTCGCTCTCGCTCTCGCTCTCGCTCACGCTCTCGCTCTCGCTCACGCTCTCGCTCTCGCTCACGCTCTCGCTCTCGCTCACGCTCTCGCTCTCGCTCACGCTCTCGCTCTCGCTCACGCTCTCGCTCTCGCTCACGCTCTCGCTCTCGCTCACGCTCTCGCTCTCGCTCACGCTCTCGCTCACGCTCACGCTCTCGCTCTCGCTCACGCTCTCGCTCTCGCTCACGCTCTCGCTCTCGCTCACGCTCTCGCTCTCGCTCACGCTCTCGCTCTCGCTCACGCTCTCGCTCTCGCTCACGCTCTCGCTCTCGCTCACGCTCTCGCTCTCGCTCACGCTCTCGCTCTCGCTCACGCTCTCGCTCTCGCTCACGCTCTCGCTCTCGCTCACGCTCTCGCTCTCGCTCACGCTCTCGCTCTCACTGCATTGCATTTGGCTGCTTTCAAAAACTAGCCCATGACAACTCCATGGGTCATAGCAGAATATTATTCAATATAGGGCTTAGGTCAAAGGGCACTGGAAATATACTATAACTATCACCGTGGGCTGAAGTACACCAATTATCATGAAATTGGTGCAGGATCAGGCAGAATTTCAGCATTTGTTCTGTTTTGCATGGGATCAGCATGTGTAAGGGCTGACCCAATGACAACTAACTGCAGCATATTGAAGCACTGCGTTAACTGAAATGCATAATCCCTAAAATTAAAGCATTATTGTTCTCACTAAAAGTAAGCACTTCCTTTATTCCCACCCCACCACACCCCGCTTTCTTAGTAGAAGGAGTGAGTGTTCCCTTCTTGCTTATGACATAAAGTAGAAAATTTCCATCCTGGACTTAGATTCAGCATCAGTAAAATCCATCTTATCTGTGCAAATTTCTCTCACCATTCTACTTTTCCAAGATTTCGATTGGGATTTTGATTAATAATGTATCTATTTAATCCTATATACAAGGTGAATAAAATGTGCATGGCTTTAAACCTCTTGAGTTTGCATTGCAGAAAAAAGTAAATCAACTTACATGGACAATTAATGATATGTTACCTTCTTTTGCCATTTGATCATTTCTTGTTTATATGTTTTTCACCAAAACATTGCCAATTTTTCATAGAAATGATCACATCTAGTATTTTTATACGTTGCTCCTTGGCTGCCGGCAGGTGCTCATTCATTCAATAAGTATTGAATAGCTAATAACACGTTAGACCTTGGGGATGAAATCCTGAACAAGACAAAAATGATTTCATTTCTTCTAGTGAAGCTAACCGTATAGTAATAAATTCCAATGACTAAACATTCAATAATAAACCTGGGAACTGAGTATTAAAGTAGGAGAAGTGCAAGTTCTCTGGGAGGAAATAGACCAGGCTAAAAGACAACACACAGCCATCACGTCAATGTCTACTGATAGCAGCCCTATAGCTAGGGCAGGGAGACGTGCCCCGCACGTTTCTGAGACTATAACTTTTTATGGGAGCAGACAGTCTTGCTTTTTTTCCTGGAGTAAGTAGAAAACCCCGTTATCAAGTCGATGCCAACTCCCAACGATGGTATAGGACAGGTAGCACTGCTCTTGCGGGTTTCTAAGACTGTAACTCTTGACGGAGCAGCTGGGGTTACAGTTAGCATCCTGAGGCTGGTGGAAATGTCTCCTTCAACGAGACTGAGACCAAAAGGCTTACAGTCATCCTTGTCACTCTTCCTCCGGGACATGCCATGATCTGTTTGCCAGAAAACCTTGGGGATTCTAACTCTGCAAAAGAGCCAGATTCATCGCTTCTTTTGTCTCTGCCTTCTACCACTTCTACATCATTAATCTCTGATTTCTGCAATAGCCTCCTGCCTGCTCTCCTGCCTCTGCCTTTACAGAAGCATCCACTACATTCAATTCCAAATACACATACCTATTACTCGCTATTATTTACATAATATAAATTTCATTTCTGTCCATATCAATGGAATAAAAGCCATAATCTTTCTACTGGTCTAAGAGATTTCTTTAATTTCTCCTCCACCCCTCTGAAATATTTCTCCCATCACACTAGATCCTGTGATGGGAGGCTCTTCCTGCAGACCTGCCCAGTGCTTCCTTGGGACCCAAGAATGCGGTTCACTCTTTGAAATGGTTTTCTTCTAAGTATCCACTTGACTAGGTCCATTACTTCTTATAGTTCTTTTTCAAATGCCACTTTGTCACTGCTGTGTTTCCTGACAATTGCATAATTACATTTACTTTCTGACCCATCCCAATTCTCCCTGTCTCTCCTGCTTAGCTAATTTTGTCCATAGTACTGAACATCAACTGTCATAGTGTGCAGTTCGTCACGCTCTCGCTCTCGCTCACGCTCTCGCTCTCGCTCACGCTCACGCTCTCGCTCACGCTCACGCTCTCGCTCTCGCTCTCGCTCTCGCTCACGCTCTCGCTCTCGCTCTCGCTCTCGCTCACGCTCTCGCTCTCGCTCACGCTCTCGCTCTCGCTCACGCTCTCGCTCTCGCTCTCGCTCTCGCTCTCGCTCTCGCTCACGCTCTCGCTCTCGCTCTCGCTCTCGCTCTCGCTCACGCTCTCGCTCTCGCTCTCGCTCTCGCTCTCGCTCTCGCTCTCGCTCACGCTCTCGCTCTCGCTCACGCTCTCGCTCTCGCTCACGCTCTCGCTCTCGCTCTCGCTCTCGCTCTCGCTCACGCTCTCGCTCTCTCTCACGCTCTCGCTCTCGCTCACGCTCTCGCTCTCGCTCACGCTCTCGCTCTCGCTCACGCTCTCGCTCTCGCTCACGCTCTCGCTCTCGCTCTCGCTCACGCTCTCGCTCTCGCTCACGCTCTCGCTCTCGCTCACGCTCTCGCTCTCGCTCACGCTCTCGCTCTCGCTCACGCTCTCGCTCTCGCTCACGCTCTCGCTCTCGCTCACGCTCTCGCTCTCGCTCACGCTCTCGCTCTCGCTCTCGCTCTCGCTCTCGCTCTCGCTCACGCTCTCGCTCTCGCTCACGCTCTCGCTCTCGCTCACGCTCTCGCTCTCGCTCACGCTCTCGCTCTCGCTCACGCTCTCGCTCTCGCTCACGCTCTCGCTCTCGCTCACGCTCTCGCTCTCGCTCACGCTCTCGCTCTCGCTCACGCTCTCGCTCTCGCTCACGCTCTCGCTCTCGCTCACGCTCTCGCTCTCGCTGATTTAGGAGGCTCAGCACAAGGCTCTTGATTCATGTTTCACTCATGGTGGCTCTTTTTCCCCAAGAGTAATAAAACCCCATTTCTGATTCACAGCTAACGAAATGTCCACACTAAACAGTCCCACATTAGGGTTTATTTGCATGGCCCGATCACACGGGGTATCGTGTTCATTCGTTACATTGTTAGCAAATTATCCAGTCTCCTGGATAGATCACAACCACCTCACATTTGCATTCGCGGGTCTCTATGAATCAGCCTCAACTCAATGGCAATGAATTTTTTAGTTCGGTTAACCCAGTTAGTTGGCGAGAGTTACAGAGATTAAGGCTGGAAGATATCAAGTCATTCACTGCATTGCATTTGGCTGCTTTCAAAAACTAGCCCATGACAACTCCATGGGTCATAGCAGAATATTATTCAATATAGGGCTTAGGTCAAAGGGCACTGGAAATATACTATAACTATCACCGTGGGCTGAAGTACACCAATTATCATGAAATTGGTGCAGGATCAGGCAGAATTTCAGCATTTGTTCTGTTTTGCATGGGATCAGCATGTGTAAGGGCTGACCCAATGACAACTAACTGCAGCATATTGAAGCACTGCGTTAACTGAAATGCATAATCCCTAAAATTAAAGCATTATTGTTCTCACTAAAAGTAAGCACTTCCTTTATTCCCACCCCACCACACCCCGCTTTCTTAGTAGAAGGAGTGAGTGTTCCCTTCTTGCTTATGACATAAAGTAGAAAATTTCCATCCTGGACTTAGATTCAGCATCAGTAAAATCCATCTTATCTGTGCAAATTTCTCTCACCATTCTACTTTTCCAAGATTTCGATTGGGATTTTGATTAATAATGTATCTATTTAATCCTATATACAAGGTGAATAAAATGTGCATGGCTTTAAACCTCTTGAGTTTGCATTGCAGAAAAAAGTAAATCAACTTACATGGACAATTAATGATATGTTACCTTCTTTTGCCATTTGATCATTTCTTGTTTATATGTTTTTCACCAAAACATTGCCAATTTTTCATAGAAATGATCACATCTAGTATTTTTATACGTTGCTCCTTGGCTGCCGGCAGGTGCTCATTCATTCAATAAGTATTGAATAGCTAATAACACGTTAGACCTTGGGGATGAAATCCTGAACAAGACAAAAATGATTTCATTTCTTCTAGTGAAGCTAACCGTATAGTAATAAATTCCAATGACTAAACATTCAATAATAAACCTGGGAACTGAGTATTAAAGTAGGAGAAGTGCAAGTTCTCTGGGAGGAAATAGACCAGGCTAAAAGACAACACACAGCCATCACGTCAATGTCTACTGATAGCAGCCCTATAGCTAGGGCAGGGAGACGTGCCCCGCACGTTTCTGAGACTATAACTTTTTATGGGAGCAGACAGTCTTGCTTTTTTTCCTGGAGTAAGTAGAAAACCCCGTTATCAAGTCGATGCCAACTCCCAACGATGGTATAGGACAGGTAGCACTGCTCTTGCGGGTTTCTAAGACTGTAACTCTTGACGGAGCAGCTGGGGTTACAGTTAGCATCCTGAGGCTGGTGGAAATGTCTCCTTCAACGAGACTGAGACCAAAAGGCTTACAGTCATCCTTGTCACTCTTCCTCCGGGACATGCCATGATCTGTTTGCCAGAAAACCTTGGGGATTCTAACTCTGCAAAAGAGCCAGATTCATCGCTTCTTTTGTCTCTGCCTTCTACCACTTCTACATCATTAATCTCTGATTTCTGCAATAGCCTCCTGCCTGCTCTCCTGCCTCTGCCTTTACAGAAGCATCCACTACATTCAATTCCAAATACACATACCTATTACTCGCTATTATTTACATAATATAAATTTCATTTCTGTCCATATCAATGGAATAAAAGCCATAATCTTTCTACTGGTCTAAGAGATTTCTTTAATTTCTCCTCCACCCCTCTGAAATATTTCTCCCATCACACTAGATCCTGTGATGGGAGGCTCTTCCTGCAGACCTGCCCAGTGCTTCCTTGGGACCCAAGAATGCGGTTCACTCTTTGAAATGGTTTTCTTCTAAGTATCCACTTGACTAGGTCCATTACTTCTTATAGTTCTTTTTCAAATGCCACTTTGTCACTGCTGTGTTTCCTGACAATTGCATAATTACATTTACTTTCTGACCCATCCCAATTCTCCCTGTCTCTCCTGCTTAGCTAATTTTGTCCATAGTACTGAACATCAACTGTCATAGTGTGCAGTTCGTCACGCTCTCGCTCTCGCTCACGCTCTCGCTCTCGCTCACGCTCACGCTCTCGCTCACGCTCTCGCTCTCGCTCACGCTCTCGCTCTCGCTCACGCTCTCGCTCACGCTCTCGCTCTCGCTCACGCTCTCGCTCTCGCTCACGCTCTCGCTCTCGCTCACGCTCTCGCTCTCGCTCTCGCTCTCGCTCACGCTCTCGCTCTCGCTCTCGCTCTCGCTCTCGCTCTCGCTCACGCTCTCGCTCTCGCTCTCGCTCTCGCTCTCGCTCTCGCTCACGCTCTCGCTCTCGCTCACGCTCTCGCTCTCGCTCACGCTCTCGCTCTCGCTCACGCTCTCGCTCTCGCTCTCGCTCTCGCTCTCGCTCTCGCTCTCGCTCTCGCTCACGCTCTCGCTCTCGCTCACGCTCTCGCTCTCGCTCACGCTCTCGCTCTCGCTCACGCTCTCGCTCACGCTCTCGCTCTCGCTCACGCTCACGCTCTCGCTCACGCTCTCGCTCTCGCTCACGCTCTCGCTCTCGCTCACGCTCTCGCTCTCGCTCTCGCTCTCGCTCTCGCTCTCGCTCTCGCTCTCGCTCTCGCTCTCGCTCACGCTCTCGCTCTCGCTCTCGCTCTCGCTCTCGCTCCCGCTCACGCTCTCGCTCTCGCTCTCGCTCACGCTCTCGCTCTCGCTCACGCTCTCGCTCTCGCTCACGCTCTCGCTCTCGCTCACGCTCTCGCTCTCGCTCTCGCTCTCGCTCTCGCTCTCGCTCACGCTCTCGCTCTCGCTCTCGCTCACGCTCTCGCTCACGCTCTCGCTCTCGCTCACGCTCTCGCTCTCGCTCACGCTCTCGCTCTCGCTCACGCTCTCGCTCTCGCTCACGCTCTCGCTCTCGCTCACGCTCTCGCTCTCGCTCACGCTCTCGCTCTCGCTCACGCTCTCGCTCACGCTCTCGCTCTCGCTCACGCTCTCGCTCTCGCTCACGCTCTCGCTCTCGCTCACGCTCTCGCTCTCGCTCACGCTCTCGCTCTCGCTCACGCTCTCGCTCTCGCTCACGCTCTCGCTCTCGCTCACGCTCTCGCTCTCGCTCACGCTCTCGCTCTCGCTCACGCTCTCGCTCTCGCTCACGCTCTCGCTCTCGCTCACGCTCTCGCTCTCGCTCACGCTCTCGCTCTCGCTCTCGCTCACGCTCTCGCTCTCGCTCACGCTCTCGCTGATTTAGGAGGCTCAGCACAAGGCTCTTGATTCATGTTTCACTCATGGTGGCTCTTTTTCCCCAAGAGTAATAAAACCCCATTTCTGATTCACAGCTAACGAAATGTCCACACTAAACAGTCCCACATTAGGGTTTATTTGCATGGCCCGATCACACGGGGTATCGTGTTCATTCGTTACATTGTTAGCAAATTATCCAGTCTCCTGGATAGATCACAACCACCTCACATTTGCATTCGCGGGTCTCTATGAATCAGCCTCAACTCAATGGCAATGAATTTTTTAGTTCGGTTAACCCAGTTAGTTGGCGAGAGTTACAGAGATTAAGGCTGGAAGATATCAAGTCATTCACTGCATTGCATTTGGCTGCTTTCAAAAACTAGCCCATGACAACTCCATGGGTCATAGCAGAATATTATTCAATATAGGGCTTAGGTCAAAGGGCACTGGAAATATACTATAACTATCACCGTGGGCTGAAGTACACCAATTATCATGAAATTGGTGCAGGATCAGGCAGAATTTCAGCATTTGTTCTGTTTTGCATGGGATCAGCATGTGTAAGGGCTGACCCAATGACAACTAACTGCAGCATATTGAAGCACTGCGTTAACTGAAATGCATAATCCCTAAAATTAAAGCATTATTGTTCTCACTAAAAGTAAGCACTTCCTTTATTCCCACCCCACCACACCCCGCTTTCTTAGTAGAAGGAGTGAGTGTTCCCTTCTTGCTTATGACATAAAGTAGAAAATTTCCATCCTGGACTTAGATTCAGCATCAGTAAAATCCATCTTATCTGTGCAAATTTCTCTCACCATTCTACTTTTCCAAGATTTCGATTGGGATTTTGATTAATAATGTATCTATTTAATCCTATATACAAGGTGAATAAAATGTGCATGGCTTTAAACCTCTTGAGTTTGCATTGCAGAAAAAAGTAAATCAACTTACATGGACAATTAATGATATGTTACCTTCTTTTGCCATTTGATCATTTCTTGTTTATATGTTTTTCACCAAAACATTGCCAATTTTTCATAGAAATGATCACATCTAGTATTTTTATACGTTGCTCCTTGGCTGCCGGCAGGTGCTCATTCATTCAATAAGTATTGAATAGCTAATAACACGTTAGACCTTGGGGATGAAATCCTGAACAAGACAAAAATGATTTTATTTCTTCTAGTGAAGCTAACCGTATAGTAATAAATTCCAATGACTAAACATTCAATAATAAACCTGGGAACTGAGTATTAAAGTAGGAGAAGTGCAAGTTCTCTGGGAGGAAATAGACCAGGCTAAAAGACAACACACAGCCATCACGTCAATGTCTACTGATAGCAGCCCTATAGCTAGGGCAGGGAGACGTGCCCCGCACGTTTCTGAGACTATAACTTTTTATGGGAGCAGACAGTCTTGCTTTTTTTCCTGGAGTAAGTAGAAAACCCCGTTATCAAGTCGATGCCAACTCCCAACGATGGTATAGGACAGGTAGCACTGCTCTTGCGGGTTTCTAAGACTGTAACTCTTGACGGAGCAGCTGGGGTTACAGTTAGCATCCTGAGGCTGGTGGAAATGTCTCCTTCAACGAGACTGAGACCAAAAGGCTTACAGTCATCCTTGTCACTCTTCCTCCGGGACATGCCATGATCTGTTTGCCAGAAAACCTTGGGGATTCTAACTCTGCAAAAGAGCCAGATTCATCGCTTCTTTTGTCTCTGCCTTCTACCACTTCTACATCATTAATCTCTGATTTCTGCAATAGCCTCCTGCCTGCTCTCCTGCCTCTGCCTTTACAGAAGCATCCACTACATTCAATTCCAAATACACATACCTATTACTCGCTATTATTTACATAATATAAATTTCATTTCTGTCCATATCAATGGAATAAAAGCCATAATCTTTCTACTGGTCTAAGAGATTTCTTTAATTTCTCCTCCACCCCTCTGAAATATTTCTCCCATCACACTAGATCCTGTGATGGGAGGCTCTTCCTGCAGACCTGCCCAGTGCTTCCTTGGGACCCAAGAATGCGGTTCACTCTTTGAAATGGTTTTCTTCTAAGTATCCACTTGACTAGGTCCATTACTTCTTATAGTTCTTTTTCAAATGCCACTTTGTCACTGCTGTGTTTCCTGACAATTGCATAATTACATTTACTTTCTGACCCATCCCAATTCTCCCTGTCTCTCCTGCTTAGCTAATTTTGTCCATAGTACTGAACATCAACTGTCATAGTGTGCAGTTCGTCACGCTCTCGCTCTCGCTCACGCTCTCGCTCTCGCTCACGCTCACGCTCTCGCTCACGCTCACGCTCTCGCTCTCGCTCTCGCTCTCGCTCACGCTCTCGCTCTCGCTCTCGCTCACGCTCTCGCTCTCGTTCACGCCTCTCGCTCTCGCTCACGCTCTCGCTCTCGCTCTCGCTCTCGCTCTCGCTCTCGCTCTCGCTCTCGCTCACGCTCTCGCTCACGCTCTCGCTCTCGCTCACGCTCTCGCTCTCGCTCACGCTCTCGCTCTCGCTCACGCTCTCGCTCTCGCTCTCGCTCTCGCTCACGCTCTCGCTCTCGCTCACGCTCTCGCTCTCGCTCACGCTCTCGCTCTCGCTCACGCTCTCGCTCTCGCTCACGCTCTCGCTCTCGCTCACGCTCTCGCTCTCGCTCACGCTCTCGCTCTCGCTCTCGCTCTCGCTCTCGCTCTCGCTCTCGCTCTCGCTCTCGCTCTCGCTCTCGCTCACGCTCTCGCTCTCGCTCACGCTCTCGCTCTCGCTCACGCTCTCGCTCTCGCTCACGCTCTCGCTCTCGCTCACGCTCACGCTCTCGCTCACGCTCTCGCTCTCGCTCACGCTCTCGCTCTCGCTCACGCTCTCGCTCACGCTCTCGCTCACGCTCTCGCTCTCGCTCTCGCTCTCGCTCTCGCTCTCGCTCTCGCTCACGCTCTCGCTCTCGCTCTCGCTCTCGCTCACGCTCTCGCTCTCGCTCTCGCTCACGCTCTCGCTCTCGCTCACGCTCTCGCTCTCGCTCACGCTCTCGCTCTCGCTCACGCTCACGCTCTCGCTCACGCTCTCGCTCTCGCTCTCGCTCACGCTCTCGCTCTCGCTCTCGCTCTCCTCTCGCTCTCGCTCTCGCTCACGCTCTCGCTCTCGCTCACGCTCTCGCTCTCGCTCACGCTCTCGCTCTCGCTCACGCTCTCGCTCTCGCTCACGCTCTCGCTCTCGCTCACGCTCTCGCTCTCGCTCACGCTCTCGCTCTCGCCCACGCTCTCGCTCTCGCTCTCGCTCACGCTCTCGCTCTCGCTCACGCTCTCGCTCTCGCTCACGCTCTCGCTCTCGCTCACGCTCTCGCTCTCGCTCACGCTCTCGCTCTCGCTCACGCTCTCGCTCTCGCTCACGCTCTCGCTCTCGCTCACGCTCTCGCTCTCGCTCACGCTCTCGCTCTCGCTCACGCTCTCGCTCTCGCTCACGCTCTCGCTCTCGCTCACGCTCTCGCTCTCGCTCACGCTCTCGCTCTCGCTCACGCTCTCGCTCTCGCTCACGCTCTCGCTCTCGCTCACGCTCTCGCTCTCGCTCACGCTCTCGCTCTCGCTCACGCTCTCGCTCTCGCTCACGCTCTCGCTCTCGCTCACGCTCTCGCTCTCGCTCACGCTCTCGCTCTCGCTCACGCTCTCGCTCTCGCTCACGCTCTCGCTCTCGCTCACGCTCTCGCTGATTTAGGAGGCTCAGCACAAGGCTCTTGATTCATGTTTCACTCATGGTGGCTCTTTTTCGTCAAGAGTAATAAAACCCCATTTCTGATTCACAGCTAACGAAATGTCCACACTAAACAGTCCCACATTAGGGTTTATTTGCATGGCCCGATCACACGGGGTATCGTGTTCATTCGTTACATTGTTAGCAAATTATCCAGTCTCCTGGATAGATCACAACCACCTCACATTTGCATTCGCGGGTCTCTATGAATCAGCCTCAACTCAATGGCAATGAATTTTTTAGTTCGGTTAACCCAGTTAGTTGGCGAGAGTTACAGAGATTAAGGCTGGAAGATATCAAGTCATTCACTGCATTGCATTTGGCTGCTTTCAAAAACTAGCCCATGACAACTCCATGGGTCATAGCAGAATATTATTCAATATAGGGCTTAGGTCAAAGGGCACTGGAAATATACTATAACTATCACCGTGGGCTGAAGTACACCAATTATCATGAAATTGGTGCAGGATCAGGCAGAATTTCAGCATTTGTTCTGTTTTGCATGGGATCAGCATGTGTAAGGGCTGACCCAATGACAACTAACTGCAGCATATTGAAGCACTGCGTTAACTGAAATGCATAATCCCTAAAATTAAAGCATTATTGTTCTCACTAAAAGTAAGCACTTCCTTTATTCCCACCCCACCACACCCCGCTTTCTTAGTAGAAGGAGTGAGTGTTCCCTTCTTGCTTATGACATAAAGTAGAAAATTTCCATCCTGGACTTAGATTCAGCATCAGTAAAATCCATCTTATCTGTGCAAATTTCTCTCACCATTCTACTTTTCCAAGATTTCGATTGGGATTTTGATTAATAATGTATCTATTTAATCCTATATACAAGGTGAATAAAATGTGCATGGCTTTAAACCTCTTGAGTTTGCATTGCAGAAAAAAGTAAATCAACTTACATGGACAATTAATGATATGTTACCTTCTTTTGCCATTTGATCATTTCTTGTTTATATGTTTTTCACCAAAACATTGCCAATTTTTCATAGAAATGATCACATCTAGTATTTTTATACGTTGCTCCTTGGCTGCCGGCAGGTGCTCATTCATTCAATAAGTATTGAATAGCTAATAACACGTTAGACCTTGGGGATGAAATCCTGAACAAGACAAAAATGATTTTATTTCTTCTAGTGAAGCTAACCGTATAGTAATAAATTCCAATGACTAAACATTCAATAATAAACCTGGGAACTGAGTATTAAAGTAGGAGAAGTGCAAGTTCTCTGGGAGGAAATAGACCAGGCTAAAAGACAACACACAGCCATCACGTCAATGTCTACTGATAGCAGCCCTATAGCTAGGGCAGGGAGACGTGCCCCGCACGTTTCTGAGACTATAACTTTTTATGGGAGCAGACAGTCTTGCTTTTTTTCCTGGAGTAAGTAGAAAACCCCGTTATCAAGTCGATGCCAACTCCCAACGATGGTATAGGACAGGTAGCACTGCTCTTGCGGGTTTCTAAGACTGTAACTCTTGACGGAGCAGCTGGGGTTACAGTTAGCATCCTGAGGCTGGTGGAAATGTCTCCTTCAACGAGACTGAGACCAAAAGGCTTACAGTCATCCTTGTCACTCTTCCTCCGGGACATGCCATGATCTGTTTGCCAGAAAACCTTGGGGATTCTAACTCTGCAAAAGAGCCAGATTCATCGCTTCTTTTGTCTCTGCCTTCTACCACTTCTACATCATTAATCTCTGATTTCTGCAATAGCCTCCTGCCTGCTCTCCTGCCTCTGCCTTTACAGAAGCATCCACTACATTCAATTCCAAATACACATACCTATTACTCGCTATTATTTACATAATATAAATTTCATTTCTGTCCATATCAATGGAATAAAAGCCATAATCTTTC
>NC_134537.1:69363018-69370518 GCF_050624435.1 Tenrec ecaudatus | reverse complement strand
CCTTCAACGAGACTGAGACCAAAAGGCTTACAGTCATCCTTGTCACTCTTCCTCCGGGACATGCCATGATCTGTTTGCCAGAAAACCTTGGGGATTCTAACTCTGCAAAAGAGCCAGATTCATCGCTTCTTTTGTCTCTGCCTTCTACCACTTCTACATCATTAATCTCTGATTTCTGCAATAGCCTCCTGCCTGCTCTCCTGCCTCTGCCTTTACAGAAGCATCCACTACATTCAATTCCAAATACACATACCTATTACTCGCTATTATTTACATAATATAAATTTCATTTCTGTCCATATCAATGGAATAAAAGCCATAATCTTTCTACTGGTCTAAGAGATTTCTTTAATTTCTCCTCCACCCCTCTGAAATATTTCTCCCATCACACTAGATCCTGTGATGGGAGGCTCTTCCTGCAGACCTGCCCAGTGCTTCCTTGGGACCCAAGAATGCGGTTCACTCTTTGAAATGGTTTTCTTCTAAGTATCCACTTGACTAGGTCCATTACTTCTTATAGTTCTTTTTCAAATGCCACTTTGTCACTGCTGTGTTTCCTGACAATTGCATAATTACATTTACTTTCTGACCCATCCCAATTCTCCCTGTCTCTCCTGCTTAGCTAATTTTGTCCATAGTACTGAACATCAACTGTCATAGTGTGCAGTTCGTCACGCTCTCGCTCTCGCTCACGCTCTCGCTCTCGCTCACGCTCACGCTCTCGCTCACGCTCACGCTCTCGCTCTCGCTCTCGCTCTCGCTCACGCTCTCGCTCTCGCTCTCGCTCACGCTCTCGCTCTCGTTCACGCCTCTCGCTCTCGCTCACGCTCTCGCTCTCGCTCTCGCTCTCGCTCTCGCTCTCGCTCTCGCTCACGCTCTCGCTCTCGCTCACGCTCTCGCTCTCGCTCACGCTCTCGCTCTCGCTCACGCTCTCGCTCTCGCTCACGCTCTCGCTCTCGCTCTCGCTCTCGCTCTCGCTCACGCTCTCGCTCTCGCTCACGCTCTCGCTCTCGCTCACGCTCTCGCTCACGCTCTCGCTCTCGCTCACGCTCTCGCTCTCGCTCACGCTCTCGCTCTCGCTCTCGCTCTCGCTCTCGCTCTCGCTCTCGCTCTCGCTCTCGCTCTCGCTCTCGCTCTCGCTCTCGCTCACGCTCTCGCTCTCGCTCACGCTCTCGCTCTCGCTCACGCTCTCGCTCTCGCTCACGCTCTCGCTCTCGCTCACGCTCACGCTCTCGCTCACGCTCTCGCTCTCGCTCACGCTCTCGCTCTCGCTCACGCTCTCGCTCACGCTCTCGCTCACGCTCTCGCTCTCGCTCTCGCTCTCGCTCTCGCTCTCGCTCACGCTCTCGCTCTCGCTCTCGCTCTCGCTCACGCTCTCGCTCTCGCTCTCGCTCACGCTCTCGCTCTCGCTCACGCTCTCGCTCTCGCTCACGCTCTCGCTCTCGCTCACGCTCACGCTCTCGCTCACGCTCTCGCTCTCGCTCTCTCTCACGCTCTCGCTCACGCTCTCGCTCTCGCTCTCGCTCTCGCTCTCGCTCTCGCTCACGCTCTCGCTCTCGCTCACGCCCTCGCTCTCGCTCACGCTCTCGCTCTCGCTCACGCTCTCGCTCTCGCTCACGCTCTCGCTCTCGCTCACGCTCTCGCTCTCGCTCACGCTCTCGCTCTCGCCCACGCTCTCGCTCTCGCTCTCGCTCACGCTCTCGCTCTCGCTCACGCTCTCGCTCTCGCTCACGCTCTCGCTCTCGCTCACGCTCTCGCTCACGCTCACGCTCTCGCTCACGCTCTCGCTCTCGCTCACGCTCTCGCTCTCGCTCACGCTCTCGCTCTCGCTCACGCTCTCGCTCTCGCTCACGCTCTCGCTCTCGCTCACGCTCTCGCTCTCGCTCACGCTCTCGCTCTCGCTCACGCTCTCGCTCTCGCTCACGCTCTCGCTCTCGCTCACGCTCTCGCTCTCGCTCACGCTCTCGCTCTCGCTCACGCTCTCGCTCTCGCTCACGCTCTCGCTCTCGCTCAAGCTCTCGCTCTCGCTCACGCTCTCGCTCTCGCTCACGCTCTCGCTCTCGCTCACGCTCTCGCTCTCGCTCACGCTCTCGCTCTCGCTCACGCTCTCGCTCTCGCTCACGCTCTCGCTCTCGCTCACGCTCTCGCTGATTTAGGAGGCTCAGCACAAGGCTCTTGATTCATGTTTCACTCATGGTGGCTCTTTTTCCCCAAGAGTAATAAAACCCCATTTCTGATTCACAGCTAACGAAATGTCCACACTAAACAGTCCCACATTAGGGTTTATTTGCATGGCCCGATCACACGGGGTATCGTGTTCATTCGTTACATTGTTAGCAAATTATCCAGTCTCCTGGATAGATCACAACCACCTCACATTTGCATTCGCGGGTCTCTATGAATCAGCCTCAACTCAATGGCAATGAATTTTTTAGTTCGGTTAACCCAGTTAGTTGGCGAGAGTTACAGAGATTAAGGCTGGAAGATATCAAGTCATTCACTGCATTGCATTTGGCTGCTTTCAAAAACTAGCCCATGACAACTCCATGGGTCATAGCAGAATATTATTCAATATAGGGCTTAGGTCAAAGGGCACTGGAAATATACTATAACTATCACCGTGGGCTGAAGTACACCAATTATCATGAAATTGGTGCAGGATCAGGCAGAATTTCAGCATTTGTTCTGTTTTGCATGGGATCAGCATGTGTAAGGGCTGACCCAATGACAACTAACTGCAGCATATTGAAGCACTGCGTTAACTGAAATGCATAATCCCTAAAATTAAAGCATTATTGTTCTCACTAAAAGTAAGCACTTCCTTTATTCCCACCCCACCACACCCCGCTTTCTTAGTAGAAGGAGTGAGTGTTCCCTTCTTGCTTATGACATAAAGTAGAAAATTTCCATCCTGGACTTAGATTCAGCATCAGTAAAATCCATCTTATCTGTGCAAATTTCTCTCACCATTCTACTTTTCCAAGATTTCGATTGGGATTTTGATTAATAATGTATCTATTTAATCCTATATACAAGGTGAATAAAATGTGCATGGCTTTAAACCTCTTGAGTTTGCATTGCAGAAAAAAGTAAATCAACTTACATGGACAATTAATGATATGTTACCTTCTTTTGCCATTTGATCATTTCTTGTTTATATGTTTTTCACCAAAACATTGCCAATTTTTCATAGAAATGATCACATCTAGTATTTTTATACGTTGCTCCTTGGCTGCCGGCAGGTGCTCATTCATTCAATAAGTATTGAATAGCTAATAACACGTTAGACCTTGGGGATGAAATCCTGAACAAGACAAAAATGATTTTATTTCTTCTAGTGAAGCTAACCGTATAGTAATAAATTCCAATGACTAAACATTCAATAATAAACCTGGGAACTGAGTATTAAAGTAGGAGAAGTGCAAGTTCTCTGGGAGGAAATAGACCAGGCTAAAAGACAACACACAGCCATCACGTCAATGTCTACTGATAGCAGCCCTATAGCTAGGGCAGGGAGACGTGCCCCGCACGTTTCTGAGACTATAACTTTTTATGGGAGCAGACAGTCTTGCTTTTTTTCCTGGAGTAAGTAGAAAACCCCGTTATCAAGTCGATGCCAACTCCCAACGATGGTATAGGACAGGTAGCACTGCTCTTGCGGGTTTCTAAGACTGTAACTCTTGACGGAGCAGCTGGGGTTACAGTTAGCATCCTGAGGCTGGTGGAAATGTCTCCTTCAACGAGACTGAGACCAAAAGGCTTACAGTCATCCTTGTCACTCTTCCTCCGGGACATGCCATGATCTGTTTGCCAGAAAACCTTGGGGATTCTAACTCTGCAAAAGAGCCAGATTCATCGCTTCTTTTGTCTCTGCCTTCTACCACTTCTACATCATTAATCTCTGATTTCTGCAATAGCCTCCTGCCTGCTCTCCTGCCTCTGCCTTTACAGAAGCATCCACTACATTCAATTCCAAATACACATACCTATTACTCGCTATTATTTACATAATATAAATTTCATTTCTGTCCATATCAATGGAATAAAAGCCATAATCTTTTTACTGGTCTAAGAGATTTCTTTAATTTCTCCTCCACCCCTCTGAAATATTTCTCCCATCACACTAGATCCTGTGATGGGAGGCTCTTCCTGCAGACCTGCCCAGTGCTTCCTTGGGACCCAAGAATGCGGTTCACTCTTTGAAATGGTTTTCTTCTAAGTATCCACTTGACTAGGTCCATTACTTCTTATAGTTCTTTTTCAAATGCCACTTTGTCACTGCTGTGTTTCCTGACAATTGCATAATTACATTTACTTTCTGACCCATCCCAATTCTCCCTGTCTCTCCTGCTTAGCTAATTTTGTCCATAGTACTGAACATCAACTGTCATAGTGTGCAGTTCGTCACGCTCTCGCTCTCGCTCACGCTCTCGCTCTCGCTCACGCTCACGCTCTCGCTCACGCTCACGCTCTCGCTCTCGCTCTCGCTCTCGCTCACGCTCTCGCTCTCGCTCTCGCTCTCGCTCACGCTCTCGCTCACGCTCTCGCTCTCGCTCACGCTCTCGCTCTCGCTCACGCTCTCGCTCTCGCTCTCGCTCTCGCTCTCGCTCTCGCTCACGCTCTCGCTCTCGCTCTCGCTCTCGCTCTCGCTCTCGCTCTCGCTCACGCTCTCGCTCTCGCTCTCGCTCTCGCTCACGCTCTCGCTCTCGCTCTCGCTCTCGCTCTCGCTCACGCTCTCGCTCTCGCTCACGCTCTCGCTCTCGCTCACGCTCTCGCTCTCGCTCACGCTCTCGCTCTCGCTCACGCTCTCGCTCTCGCTCACGCTCTCGCTCTCGCTCACGCTCTCGCTCACGCTCTCGCTCTCGCTCACGCTCTCGCTCACGCTCTCGCTCTCGCTCACGCTCTCGCTCTCGCTCACGCTCTCGCTCTCGCTCACGCTCTCGCTCTCGCTCACGCTCACGCTCTCGCTCACGCTCTCGCTCTCGCTCTCGCTCTCGCTCTCGCTCTCGCTCTCGCTCTCGCTCACGCTCTCGCTCTCGCTCTCGCTCTCGCTCTCGCTCACGCTCTCGCTCTCGCTCACGCTCTCGCTCTCGCTCTCGCTCACGCTCTCGCTCACGCTCTCGCTCTCGCTCACGCTCTCGCTCTCGCTCACGCTCTCGCTCTCGCTCTCGCTCTCGCTCTCGCTCTCGCTCTCGCTCTCGCTCTCGCTCTCGCTCACGCTCTCGCTCTCGCTCTCGCTCACGCTCTCGCTCACGCTCTCGCTCACGCTCTCGCTCTCGCTCACGCTCTCGCTCTCGCTCACGCTCTCGCTCTCGCTCACCCTCTCGCTCTCGCTCTCGCTCTCGCTCTCGCTCTCGCTCACGCTCTCGTCTCGCTCTCGCTCTCGCTCTCGCTCTCGCTCACGCTCTCGCTCTCGCTCTCGCTCTCGCTCTCGCTCTCGCTCTCGCTCACGCTCTCGCTCTCGCTCACGCTCTCGCTCTCGCTCACGCTCTCGCTCTCGCTCACGCTCTCGCTCTCGCTCACGCTCTCGCTCTCGCTCACGCTCTCGCTCACGCTCACGCTCTCGCTCACGCTCTCGCTCTCGCTCACGCTCTCGCTCTCGCTCACGCTCTCGCTCTCGCTCACGCTCTCGCTCTCGCTCACGCTCTCGCTCTCGCTCACGCTCTCGCTCTCGCTCTCGCTCACGCTCACGCTCTCGCTCACGCTCTCGCTCTCGCTCTCGCTCTCGCTCTCGCTCTCGCTCACGCTCTCGCTCTCGCTCACGCTCTCGCTCTCGCTCACGCTCTCGCTCTCGCTCACGCTCTCGCTCTCGCTCACGCTCTCGCTCTCGCTCTCGCTCACGCTCTCGCTCTCGCTCACGCTCTCGCTCACGCTCACGCTCTCGCTCTCGCTCTCGCTCTCGCTCTCGCTCTCGCTCTCGCTCACGCTCTCGCTCTCGCTCACGCTCTCGCTCTCGCTCACGCTCTCGCTCTCGCTCTCGCTCTCGCTCTCGCTCTCGCTCACGCTCTCGCTCTCGCTCACGCTCTCGCTCTCGCTCACGCTCTCGCTCTCGCTCACGCTCTCGCTCTCGCTCACGCTCTCGCTCTCGCTCACGCTCTCGCTCTCGCTCACGCTCTCGCTCTCGCTCACGCTCTCGCTCTCGCTCACGCTCTCGCTCTCGCTCACGCTCTCGCTCTCGCTCACGCTCTCGCTCTCGCTGATTTAGGAGGCTCAGCACAAGGCTCTTGATTCATGTTTCACTCATGGTGGCTCTTTTTCCCCAAGAGTAATAAAACCCCATTTCTGATTCACAGCTAACGAAATGTCCACACTAAACAGTCCCACATTAGGGTTTATTTGCATGGCCCGATCACACGGGGTATCGTGTTCATTCGTTACATTGTTAGCAAATTATCCAGTCTCCTGGATAGATCACAACCACCTCACATTTGCATTCGCGGGTCTCTATGAATCAGCCTCAACTCAATGGCAATGAATTTTTTAGTTCGGTTAACCCAGTTAGTTGGCGAGAGTTACAGAGATTAAGGCTGGAAGATATCAAGTCATTCACTGCATTGCATTTGGCTGCTTTCAAAAACTAGCCCATGACAACTCCATGGGTCATAGCAGAATATTATTCAATATAGGGCTTAGGTCAAAGGGCACTGGAAATATACTATAACTATCACCGTGGGCTGAAGTACACCAATTATCATGAAATTGGTGCAGGATCAGGCAGAATTTCAGCATTTGTTCTGTTTTGCATGGGATCAGCATGTGTAAGGGCTGACCCAATGACAACTAACTGCAGCATATTGAAGCACTGCGTTAACTGAAATGCATAATCCCTAAAATTAAAGCATTATTGTTCTCACTAAAAGTAAGCACTTCCTTTATTCCCACCCCACCACACCCCGCTTTCTTAGTAGAAGGAGTGAGTGTTCCCTTCTTGCTTATGACATAAAGTAGAAAATTTCCATCCTGGACTTAGATTCAGCATCAGTAAAATCCATCTTATCTGTGCAAATTTCTCTCACCATTCTACTTTTCCAAGATTTCGATTGGGATTTTGATTAATAATGTATCTATTTAATCCTATATACAAGGTGAATAAAATGTGCATGGCTTTAAACCTCTTGAGTTTGCATTGCAGAAAAAAGTAAATCAACTTACATGGACAATTAATGATATGTTACCTTCTTTTGCCATTTGATCATTTCTTGTTTATATGTTTTTCACCAAAACATTGCCAATTTTTCATAGAAATGATCACATCTAGTATTTTTATACGTTGCTCCTTGGCTGCCGGCAGGTGCTCATTCATTCAATAAGTATTGAATAGCTAATAACACGTTAGACCTTGGGGATGAAATCCTGAACAAGACAAAAATGATTTCATTTCTTCTAGTGAAGCTAACCGTATAGTAATAAATTCCAATGACTAAACATTCAATAATAAACCTGGGAACTGAGTATTAAAGTAGGAGAAGTGCAAGTTCTCTGGGAGGAAATAGACCAGGC